>NC_033623.1:5400414-5561348 GCF_001540865.1 Ananas comosus | reverse complement strand
GGTCTCGGGTGTGTACTAATGCAAAATGGGCGAGTCATTGCATATGCATCGCGCCAATTGAAGAGTTATGAGAAAAATTGCCCAATTCATGACCTTGAGTTAGCCGTAGTGATCTTCATGCTAAAGCTTTGGAGGCATTACTTATATGGTGAGCATTGTGAGATCTACACCGATCACAAGAGTCTCAAATACTTGTTCACCCAAAAGGAGTTGAATATGCGACAGCGGCGGTGGTTAGAGTTGTTAAAGGACTATGATGTCACTATACTATACCACACAGGGAAAGCCAATGTCATGGCCGATGCTCTAAGTAGAAAATTGGCAGAGAACTTAGCGATGACAATTACGCCTCAACCGCTATTACACAAAGAAATGCAAAGACTTGGGTTGGAAGTGGTAGCGCCGGGAGTGCCGGCTACACTTGCCGCATTAGTTGTGCAACCGACCCTATTGGAGAGGATCAAGGAGCTACAAGCTTCGGATCCTTATCTTCAAAAGGTACGAGGTGAAGTTAAGAACAGTAGTGCCGAGGATTTTGGCGTTGGAGCCGATGGCGCACTTCGATTGCAAAATCGATGGTGTGTGCCTGAAGATAATAACATTCGAAGAGCGATCATGCAAGATGCGCATCAATCTCCTTATAGTATACACCCCGGCGGCACTAAAATGTACAAGGACTTAAAAGTGCATTATTGGTGGCCGGGGATGAAAAAGGATATTGAGGAGTTCGTGGCGCAATGTCTAACGTGCCAACAGGCGAAAGCAGAGCGCCGATTTCCGGCGGGAAAGCTACAAAGTCTATCAATACCTGTTTGAAAATGGGAGGATATAGCGATGGACTTTATTACCGGTTTGCCTCGATTGCAAGGCGGACACGATGCGATATGGGTGTGTCACGCCCCGGGGCTCAGCGGAAGCCCGCCCGGCACGTGCCGAGACCCGCCATATGTCTAAAACATACAAGGCGTCTAAAACAAAATGATAAATAAAGCAAATAAAGAGGATCTAGAGATATCAGAGCATTATACAACATCTAGTATCTAAAGCAGTGTGAAGAGTAGAGAGCTAAAATCACTAAATAAACCATAAAGTAAATACAATACGAATCCCAAATACAAAAGCTAAACAAGTACATAGGTGGTCTCTCTATACATGGTACTCAAAATCTCTCTCTCTCTCTAAAACAACAAAAGAAAGAGCAACAACCTAAGCTCAAAAGTAGCTCCTCTCTATCTAGCTAGGCGACATCCTTGCTGCGATCCCGTGCCTCCGCCGGTGCCGAAGGCTCTAAAAAGGAAACATAGAAACATGGGCGTGAGAACTATTGAATAATAGTTCCTAGTGGGCAATTACTGACTTCAGTGAAATGCGCCACTAGGCCCAAGAGTTACAAAAAGGGTCAGTGTATAAGTATAAACAAAAGCAATAAGTACAACTAGTAAATAGACAAGAATGCTTGCTATCACAAGATATCACTACTTAGCATGATTTTGCTGAAGTAATAAAAGGCTACACTAGCATGAATGTATCAAAGTGTCACTAGTATGATGTCCACAAGCTAAATAGTAAAGATGTCATTGTTTACTATTCTAGTCAATGTCCACATAGCATGATGAATGCTCAAAATTAAATCTGAAGAGACCCACCCGAAGGCTGTCTGGCCCTGAGACCTACCCGAAGGCTGTCTGGTCGGTGCCGAGCCTAATGGCCCCGTGGTAGTCAGCATCCCCATCCTAGAAATGAGCCTAGCCCACGGCAATCCACTTCGGCGGCCAATCCAGCACGGCGAATATGTATCGCGATGGCCATCTCCGGAGTGCTTGCTTGTAGGGAGCGACCCTCATAAGCATGTGCGAATGAGCACAATGGCAAGTAACGCAAGATCCGTCCAAGTATCAAGTCCTCATGTCTAGAAACATGGAATGTATATCGAATGTCACAATGGCCTATCTCTATGTCATCATGTCTAAAACATGGAAAGTAGTAGATGTCCATGGCCTATCACTAAGTCTCAATACAATAGTCTCATAGTTTGCTAGTCCAAGTGCCCCTTTATGACACTTTCATTCACTAAGTCCAGACTTAAACCAAATGTTCATAAATGCATAGTTGAGCTACTTTAAACATATGAGGCATGTTTCCAAACGGCTAGTGCGAACACTACTCACATGCATGTAACAACACCCAGTATGCTCTACTATATAGAGTGAAAATTATCTTATACATAACACATGCATTTTAAGTGTTCTAAAATTCTCATAAATTCCATTTAGCATAGATTTGCATTTAAAATGACGTTACAACGAGTATAGAAAGCATGGGGGCCATTTCGCCCTGTTTTCATGAAGCCAAACCCACCGAAAAATGGAACCTTTCGTTTCGCCGAACGGAGGTGTCCGCTACTCTTCTAGCACCCTAAAGATGTAGGAACAAGAGTCAAACAAACTTTACGATCAACCCTAAGCTCAATCAATAAGCAACATAGGCTAAGGTAGAGAAAAACTCACCTAGGTGAAGAAATCCTCAAACAAAGCTCAAATGGACGCTAAATCCTTTCCAAAGCAACCTAATCCAAGGTTCTAAACCCATCAATAGAGCTCTAAAAGCCACAAATCCAAAACCCCCAAAATAAACCCTAATTCCACAATTTAGGGTTTCATCTCGAAAAATCTAGAAAACTTGTATTAAATGGAGAATACAAGTTACCAACCTCAAGAGAAGCTCCAATCCAAGCTCTAAACCAAGTAGGGTTGAAGTTTAATCCTCCACGAAGCTTCAACCACGAGCTCCAAGCCACTAATGCTGAGATGAGAGGAAGGGGATGATGCTCCAAAGCCTCCAAGCAAGCTCCTCTCCTTCTCCTTCTTCTTCCTCTTCTTCTTCTTCTCTTTCTCTCTCTAGAGTGAGTGTGAAGGGAAGAATGAGAGTGAGAGGAAGAGAAAAGACCATATAAGCCTCCTATGGTAACAAAATCCACATAGGTCCCTCAACTGTGCAATCTGTGCACTGCTCGGTCTGGGCAGTTTTCGTGTTGGGGGACCGGTCTCCCCGACACCAGGGACCGATCTTTCAGCCTGCCCCGCAAAACCAACGTTCGGGAACCGGTCTCTCGGGCCAGGGGACCGGTTGCCTCGGCAAACAGCCGCAACCACGCAACGGGGGACTGGTCTCTCCCCGCCAGGGACCGGACCCCGAGAGTAAAAACTCTCAGGTCAAAGCCAAAATCCAGGATTTCGAACCTTTTAGGTCGGAACACCGTCTACGACCCTCCACCAAGTGTGGAAAAGCTCGGAACCCAACCAAACACTCGAACCTTGCAATTTGCAAAGGTCCAGTGTGTTATAGGGTGATAGTGGATCGACTGATGAAGTCGGCTCATTTCTTGTCGATTCACACTACATGGTCGAGAGACAAGCTAGCTCAAGTGTATCTCGATGAGGTTGTGAGACTTCATGGGGTTCCGGTATCAATTGTATCAGATCGAGACCGCAAGTTCACATCCCACTTTTGGAAGAGCTTGCAAGACGCGCTAGGCACACGACTCGACTTTAGCACAGCGTTTCATCCTCAGAGTGATGATCAGTCGGAGCGGACAATACAAATCCTTGAGGACTTGCTTCGAGCGTGTGTGCTAGATTACAAAGAAGGATGGCATGATTTCTTACCGATGGTGGAGTTCGCATGTAATAATAGTTATCAAGAAAGCATAGCGATGGCACCATTTGAGGCACTATATGGTCGAAAGTGTCGTTCCCCTATTCATTGGAGCGTCGTGGGCGAGAGAACGGCTCTTGGCCCAGATGTAGTGCGGGAGACGGAGGAGAAAGTACGCCTTGCCCGTCAATGGTTAGAGACGGCGCAATCAAGGCAGAAAAGCTATGCCAACAAGTGAAGAAAGGACTTAGAGTTCGCGGTTGGAGATCGCGTATTTTTGAAAGTGTCACCAATGCGAGGAGTCAAGCGTTTTGGGGTCCGCAGAAAGTTAAGTCTCCGTTATGTTGGACCATTTGAGATACTAGAGCGTGTGGGTGCGGTAGCGTACAAGTTCGCACTACCACCGAGACTCGTGGGAGTTCATAATATTTTCCATGTGTCAAATCTCGGAAAGTATATTCGAAACTTGACACATGTATTAGAGTATGAGCCTGTGGAGTTGCGTGAGGATATGTCTTATGAGGAGTACCTGGTATGCATCCTCGATAGAGAAGAAAAGAAATTGCGGAGTCGCAGAATTCCATATGTGAAGGTTCAATGGAGCAACTATGCTGTGCGAGAAGCCACTTGGTAGCTCGAGGAGTCAATGCGGAAAGAGTATCCGCATTTATTTGAGTCGACAAGTTAAGGTATGTGTAATTTCGCGGACGAAATTATTTTAAGGGGTGGAGAATGTAATATATCGAAAATTCAAAAAATAAATATCGAACTTTAGTCAAATTGACCAAAGTGCGAGGTTGGTATACTTCGGAAAGTTTGAAGGCGTTAAAATGAGTAAAAGTGCATTGTGGGAGGTTTTCGAGAGCATAAGAATCAAAATCTGCATTCTGCAGGTTTTGAGCTCTCGGGGACCGGTCCCTGGTGGGAGAGATCGGTCCCCGTACGCGTGAAATCTGAGAAGTGGGAAAATCGGCTAAGTCCCACGAGAGCAGCTCTCGGGAACCAGTCCCTGCGGGGAGAGACCGGTCCCCGGGAGACCGGTCCCTCAGGGTGAGACCGGACCCCTTTTGCGAGGCTGTAGGGAGTGCTCTCGGGGACCGGTCCCATGTCGGGGAGACCGGTCCCCGAGCCAGAAAATGGCCCAGTCTAGGCAGTTTAATAAGGTGAAAGTTGAGGGGTTTATTTGCAATTATGCAACCCATGGGTTACGTTATGAGGGGATATGAGATATTTCTCTCATTCTCTCCCTCTCACACCCTTATATCTCTCTCTCTTTCTCTCTCTAGAAGACAAGGAGAGGAAGGCAAGGAGAAGAAAGGAAAGAAAGGAAAAGAAGAAGAAGAAAAAGAGAAGGAAGGTGGAGAAGAAGACAAGGAGGAGAAGCAACTTCCTCTCCTTCCCCATTAGCTTGAGGAAAGTGAAGCTTTGAGGTAAGCTTCAACCCCTCTCATGGTGAAACCCTAGAATGGGTTTTGATTGACCTAGAAATGGTTTTGATGGAATCTTTAGAGAATTTGAAGCTTTCATTTGCTTCTCTAAGAGATCAAAACCCTAGATTTGGTATATGTGAAGCTAGGGCACCCAAATTTGGGGCTTTTGCTTGTGAGGGATTCAAAGTGAAATTGACCCTCTAGAAATCTAATTGGGGGTATTTCTGACACGTTGATGCGCTCGGAATGACGTTACGAAAAGCCTATGTAAAGTTATGAGCAAAAAGGCCTAATTTGGCTTCGTTTTACCGCAGGTGACGAACTAGGAGTCTAAAAATCTCAAGAAAATCACCGTAGCGCCTAAGTAAGCCTACGAGGTGGGTGGTGCTCTCTAAACTCGTTGGAATTCCCTTTATGTCTAATGTGTCACTTCTTGAGCATACATATATAATTGTTGCATGCATGATTAGGGTAATGAGATTATAAATATGTGAATGTTTGCATTTTGTGAGTTCAAGTGCATCATGAGATGGTTGAGAACCAATGAGAATGTAATAACCCTATTTGTGCATGTAAAAAGAGATAAGAATTTAGTAAAGTTAAAGAACAAGTGACATATGACATGAGGACAATGAAATGTGAGAACGAAAGCTAGAGTTAGCGTAAAGATTGACCCAAAGAACACTAGAGTTAGTGTGTGGCATCAAAGAGAACCAATGTGGCATAAAGAGTGATAAAGGCTAGGGTTAGCATCAAAGTGGGGCATCAAAGAATACTAAAGTTAATGTATGACATGAATGATAGTAAAGAATGTAAAGAACACTAGAGTTAGTGTATTGACATGGTCGAAGATAAAGAATGCAATGAACATGAGATTGACACAATGACATTCAACGTTAGAGCTAAGGGTCATTTGTGCATAAATTCCTTAGAGTTAAGGAATAGATTGAACTGAATATCCTTAGAGTTAAGGATTGATCATACTCGCTATAAGTCCTTGCTTGAGGGTGGTCGCTCCCCCTGGGCTATGCGCTCCGGAGTTTGTCATCACTGGGTTGGTGCTGTTCCCCAGAGGACGGTCCTAGCGGGAGGAAGCTGAGGGCCCGCAATCATGGATTCTAAGTTGGTGAATTAATGAGGCGATGCCCCCGGGTTAGCCTTGAGATTGAACAAAGAATAAAGAACAAAGAACAAAGACCATGCATTCTTCATGAGTTATATTGAGCATCATTTTTGATCGCATTGTTCAGGTATATTAGTTTCATTTGTATAGTTGGTTATTTATCTGCTTATTCTTTCTATTATGCCTGAGTTAGACCTAGTGGGAAAGTCGGTGAGATTGGGACCGAACCCACTGGGAACTTCGTTGTAGTTCTCAGCCCACTATTTCCACAAAGCCGGGACCGAGCGAGCCGATGAGCGATCGCGGTAAAGGTATCACGCCCTAGACAGTGACTACCCGAGTCGGGTTTACACTTTGTTAGTAGCCTACTATGTATCTTCTTTTGTATTTGAAGATGTTTATGTATAAAGCAAATGAGAGAACAGAATGTAATGTTTCATTTTGAGCAAATGTGATGTAAAAAGAGATGATGTAAAGAATGTAAAAGTTGAATGAATGAATATGATCAAATTGAATCATAGTACTTATGTAGTAGTTAGCTTCCTTTCTTTCACTCATGGCTATTGCTTACCCTCGTGTAAGCCGTTTGTGTATATTTCTGCTAGTACTTTTCTCTACTTGAAATTGTACAGGTGATGAGCATTGGGCGGACAGGGGAAACTCTGTTCGTTCGGCGTCTGTTTGACGTGCCAGGGCCGGCCCAAATTGGTATCGGTCTCGGGGCGTGACACCGACGCTCGGCCTTTACTTGTTGGCATACTAAGCACTTCGCCACGAAGCGTCCAATATCACTTTTAATTTTCGGCCACCAATAGTGCATTTTTAATCCTTGATACATTTTGGTGCCGCTCGGGTGATCAGCATACGGAGACCGGTGTGCTTCTTGCAAGATTAGCCTTCGGATCTCCTCATTACTTGGCACACACCATCAATTTCGAAATCGAAGTGCACCATCAGCGTCTACCATGAAATCGCCGCCACGACCATTCTCGATGTCGCGCCGCACCTTTTGGAGTTTTGGGTCCGCGGGTTGCAGATCTTTGATCCTCTCTAACAAGATCGGTTGGACAACGAGTGCCGTCAATTGAGCCGGAATCTCGGGAGCAACCACCTCAATGTTCATTCGCTCCATGTCCAACTATAGGGGTGTTTGATTTGTAACCCACATAGCGAGGTTCTCCGCCGACTTCTTGCTCAGTGCATCCGCGACCACATTCGTCTTTCCCGGGTGGTAAAGGATGTCCACGTCGTAATCCTTTAACAATTCTAACCACCGTCGTTGACGCATGTTGAGCTCTTTCTGTGTGAACAGATATTTCAGGCTCTTTGATCGGTGTAGATCTCACAATGCGCACCATATAGATAGTGCCGCCACAACTTCAAGGCGAAGATCACTGCGCTAGCTCCAGATCATGGATGGGGTAGTTCTTCTCATAGCTCTTCAGCTGACGGGATGCATAAGCGATTACCTTCCCGCCTTGCATCAAAACACACCCCAATCCTAGATAGGAAGCATCGCTGTAGACCACGAAGTCTTCGCCCTGCACCGGTAGAGCGAGCACTGGAGTCGAAGTTAGCCTTTCCTTCAACTCTTTAAAACTCCGGTCGCACTCCTCGCTCCAAACGAATTTGGTGCCTTTCTGAGTCAGACGGGTAAGTGGAATTACTATCTTCGAGAAGCCTTCCACGAACCGCTATAATAGCCCGCCAAGCCCACGAAGCTTCTAACTTCCGTGACGTTCGTTGGGCGCGGCCAATCCTTGATTGCCTCAACTTTCCTCGGGTCTACCGAAACTCCACCCTCGGAAATCACATGCCCTAGAAATGCGACCTCTCGGAGCCAGAAGTCACACTTCTTTAACTTAGCATATTGCTTCTGTCACGCCCCGCCCCGAAGACCCACTACCGATTTGGCACGATTCGGCCGCGGGGACGGACCGCCGAACGGACAGCACCTCCCCTGTCCGCCCAAGGCTTCAAAACAGGAATGTGTACAAGAATTTACGCAGGAATTTAAATTCTAACACATACACATTCAACGAGGCACAAACAGTGGCACAACAGAAGAGCAAGTAATCCACAAGATATACGAGTGAAATTAAAGAGAGTACTTTTACTAACTATTACAATAATTGCATTTTCTTTACATCATTTTCATCCCAAAATACATAGCTCTCCAATTCCTCACCCACAAATTAAATCTCTTTCTATACATAGGTGACTAATGCAAAAAGAAAGCTACTATACTACACGGTCTCACTGGTCGGCGCGACGCCCTGCCGCGGTCTCTCTCTGTAGCCCTGGACCTACCACTGGAAATAGAGTGGGGTGAGAACTATCTTCCATAAATTCCCAGTGGGTCGGCCGCCGACCCTGCCGATCTCCCACTAGGTCCAAGTGGGCACAAGTAACAGATAGATAGTAGATAGAATATGTATCTGAAAAACTATAAATGCAGTAGTAGGAAAATATGCTACTATGGGCCCATAATCAGAAATATGAAGCCATGCATCATATAATAAAGGTTTGCTATCATGCTAACAAATTCGATCCATCTTCGAATAGCAATGTTCAATGACATTAATATACCTTTCCATTTTACCCAATCTGTGGCGAGGCCTGCGGCTCGCCCATGACTCACCTTCAAATCCAAAGGTGGGAGGAGCTCCAAGTGCACCAAGCCCGGGACCGTCTGCGGACCTCCATGTGGTCTGACCTCCAAGTGGTCTAGTCGCGCGACACTCCGGAGTACTCGACGACAATCCCCTCCATGTGGGGATTGGATGGCTATGCCACCTAAAACACAGACTGTGAGCTAGATCTATCCCTCCATGTGAGGATACACTGTAACTAGGGTCAACCCAATCCAATCCTCTCCAGTGAGGAGGCTCTACAACTGAGAGTCAATAAACCCAATCGAATCCTCTCCAAGTGAGATGCCCTATACTAGGGTCAACACTATTCGCGATATCATCGGTCCCGACATTCTTGCAATGCTATTTAGTTTTTTCTAAATTCATTGTTCACAAGGCATTTTCTAAGGGATCCAACTATCCCGTAGTCCATTCGACCGTTCTAGTGTTGTCCACTACATTAATGCCACTCGTCATCATTTATCATTCGGATGCCACTCGTGTTCTTTAACACTATCCACTACTTCCTATGTCATCAATACCCCCATCGGGTTCATCTCTTTTCTTTCGCATCATAGGATTCACGTCTCGACCCAATCCTCACCTATATAAATTACCAAGTGTTCCAAGTACACTAGTTTATCAATCAGAAAGCATAAGGAATGGAGCTACTATGCAATCCTACAATGCAACATGAAGAGATGAGATTAAATGCAATCTAAGACATAGAAAGGAGTTCTAAAGTTTCGGATGACACCCCCCACCTTTAATCGATGTAGAGGTTTCGGAAATCTCTCTCGGCGAGCTTTACAAAAAGGCTTTAGCCTTCCTCGCCCAAATCCAAACTATCCCGGCCCGATTTTGCCGAGAACTTCACGTCGGTTCGCCGAATGCCGAAATCGACTTCGCCCCCGCGTTTTGGGACCTATCAATAGGGTTTCCAAGGCTTCAAATGAGATCAATCTCATACTTTTACAAAAACCCCATTTTGGAACCCTAGATTTGCACCTATAGCAAACCACCCCATAAATCCCTAGATTCTTGGGATTGATCTATTTAGAAGCTTGCTTAGGGTCCATTTGACCCATTCCAAGGCATAAAACCCAAAAACCCTAAGTTCTAGAAGCTAGGGTTTAGTAGCTTACCTCAAGAGCTACTCCAATGGGAAGAGGAGAGGGAGATGGAGGTGCTCAAAGCCTTCCTCTTGATCTCCTTCTTCTTCTCCTTCCTTATCTTCCTCTTCTTTTCCTTCCTCTCCTTCTTGTTCTTCTTCTCCTTCTTTCCTTTCTAGAGAGAGAGAGAGCAAGAGAGAAATGAGAGTGAGAGAGAGTGAAATGAGAGAGTGTGAGGGAGAGAGAGGGCTCAGCCCACTCAAATAAAGGCCATTTTGCATAAAAGCCCCTCAACTTTCACCCCTGTGCACTGCCCTCACTGGGCAGTTTTCGCGCGGAGGGACCGGTCTCCCCGACTTGGGACCGGTCCCCGAGAGCTTCCCTCGGGCGCACGCGTTCGGGAACCGGTCTCTCCCCGGGAGACCGGTCCTCGGGAGACCGGTCCTCACCTGAGAGACCGGTCCCCGAGAGCTCGATTTTCAGGACTTAGCCAATTTTTGGCATCTCTCGCTGGGACCACGTTCGGGAACCGGTCCCTCCCTGCCAGGGACCGGTTGCATCACGCAACCCCGCTACGCCCAGCCAGGGGAACCGGTCTCTCACCTGCAGAGACCGGTCCCCGAGAGCAACATCAGCCCAATGATGCAATTTGCCTCATTTGCTCTCGCGGACTCAACTCCAAGGCACTTTTTGTGCTTTGGACATTCTCAACTCCCACAAAGGGTATACTTTCGACAATTAGTCGATCCTGGATGAAGTACAATCCTCGTATTTCGAGAATTCACTTCCTTACATCCTCCCCTCCTTAAAAGGAGTTTCGTCCTCGAAACGAACCAATTCTTTATTTTAATTCAAATCCGTACCTTACTCCTCAAATAGGTGAGGATGGTGTTTTCTCATCAGATCCTCGAGTTCCCAGGTGGCTTCGCGATCGTCATGATTGCTCCACCTAACCTTCACATAGGGGATTTCTCGATTCCTCAACTTTCGCACCTCTCGGGCGATAATCCCTACCGGAAACTCTTCATAGCTCAAGTCTTCTTGAAGTTCCGGCGGTTCATATAGCATTGCGTGCTCGGGGTCGTGAATGTACTTGCGGAGATTGGAGACATGGAACACATTATGCACATCCGCAAGTTTCGGCGGCAAAGCAAGTCGATACGCCACCGTGCCGACTCGTTCCAATATCTCATATGGCCCAATGTATCGAGGACTCAGCTTTCCCCGCACCCCAAACCGCTTCACACCCCGCATGGGTGAAACCTTCAGGAATACGCGGTCGCCCACCGCGAATTCTATATCTCGACGGCGCCTATCTGCATAACTTTGCTGTCTGGACTGCGCCGTGAGCAATCTTTTGCGCGCAAGGCGGACTTCTCTTCCGCTTCTCGCAACACATCTGGGCCGAACTCGGCACGCTCGCCTACATCGCTCCAGTGTATAGGAGATCGACACGTCCGCCCATAGAGAGCCTCGAACGGTGCCATCTCCACACTAGCATGGTAACTGTTGTTGTAGGCGAACTCGGCCATGGGTAGGTGGTCGCACCAACTTCCCTTATAGTCGATGACACACGCTCGCAACATATCCTCCAGAGTTTGAATTGTTCTCTCTGTTTGCCCATCGGTCTGAGGATGAAATGCGGTGCTAAAGTCGAGCCGCGTGCCAAGGGCTTCTTGCAGGCTTTTCCAAAAGTGTGAAGTGAACCGGGCGTCACGATCCGATACGATCGATTTTGGCACCCCATGCAGTCTCACTATCTCGTCGAGGTATACCTGCGCTAACTTGTCACCCGACCACGTGGTGTGGATCGGCAAGAAATGAGCCGACTTCGTCAATCGGTCCACAATTACCCAAATGGCATCGTGGCCGCCCGTTGAGCGAGGCAAGCCGACCACGAAATCCATCGAGATATCCTCCCATTTCCAAACGGGGATTGGTAGGCTTTGAAGTTTTCCGCTGGGAATCGACGCTCTGCTTTTACTTGCTGGCACGTTAAGCACTTCGCCACAAAGCGCCCAATATCACCCTTCATTCCCGGCCACCAATAATGCATTTTCAATCCTCGATACATTTTGGTGCCGCCCAGGTGATCCGCATACGGAGATCTGTGTGCTTCTTGTAGAATCAATTCGCGAAGCTCTCCATCTTTCGGCACACACCATCGGTTTCTAAACCGAAGCGCACCATCGGCGTTTATACTGAAGTCGCCGCCTCGACCTTCCTCGATGTTTCGCCGCACCTTTTGGAGCTCTGGGTCTGCGGGTTGCAGATCTTTAATCCTCTCCAACAAGGTCGGTTGGACAACGAGTGCCGTCAACTGGGCCGGGATCTCGGGAGGAACCACTTCGAGATCCAGCCGTTTCGTATCCCGCCATAGGGCCGTCTGCTGGGTAACATCAAAAGCGAGATTCTTCGCCGACTTCCTACTCAGCGCATCCGCGACCACATTTGCCTTCTCGGGGTGGTAGAGAATATCGACATCATAGTCCTTTAACAGCTCCAACCACCGCCGCTGACGCATATTGAGCTCCTTCTGAGTAAACAAGTACTTTAAGCTCTTGTGGTCGGTATAGATCTCACAGTGGGCACCATATAAATAGTGCCTCCACAGCTTTAAGGCGAAAATCATCGCCGCTAGTTCCAAATCATGGATGGGGTAGTTCTTCTCGTAGCTCTTCAGCTGACGGGATGCGTAGGCAATCACTTTCCCGTTTTGCATCAGCACACACCCCAATCCAAGATAGGAGGCATCACTGTAGACCACGAAGTCTTCGCCCTGCACCGGTAGAGCGAGCATCGGAGTCGAAGTCAATCTTTGCTTCAACTCTTTGAAACTCCGGTCGCATTCTTCGCTCCAAACGAACTTGGTGCCTTTCTGGGTCAGACGAGTAAGTAGAATCACTATCTTTGAGAAGCCTTCCACAAACCGCCTATAGTAGCCCGCCAAACCCACGAAGCTTCGAACCTCCGTGACATTCGTCGGGCGCGGCCAATACTTGATTGCCTCAACTTTCCTCGGGTCTACAGAAACTCCACCCGCGGAAATTACATGCCCTAGAAATGCGACTTCTCGGAGACAGAAGTCACACTTCTTCAACTTAGCATATAGCTTCTCCTTCCGGAGGACTTGAAGCACTATTCTCAAATGCTCGGCATGTTCTTCGTCGCTACGAGAGTAGACCAATATGTTGTCTATGAAGACCACGACAAATCGATCCAAGAATTTCCTGAAGACACGGTTCATCAAATCCATAAATGCCGCTGGGGCATTTGTGAGCCCAAATGGCATGACCGTGAATTCGTAATGTCCATACCGCGTACGAAACGCAGTTTTCTGCACATCCTCCGGCTTGATCTTCAATTGGTGGTAGCCGGACTGCAAATCTATCTTCGAGTACACGCACGACCCTTGCAATTGATCGAACAGGTCATCGATTCGGGGTAGTGGGTACTTGTTCTTGATCGTGACTCTGTTCAATTCTCGATAGTCCACACAGAGTCGGAACAATCCGTCTTTCTTCCGCACAAACAACACCGGGGCTCCCCACGGTGATACACTTGGCCGGATAAATTGCTTGTCGAGGAGGTCTTGCAGTTGGCTCAACTCCTTCAATTCCGCCGGCGCCATTCGGTACGGAGCCTTCGAGATCGGTGCGGTGCCGGGAATCAAGTCTATGACGAACTCGATCTCCCGATCCGGTGGTATCCCCGGCAATTCCGCGGGAAACACATCCGGGAACTCCCGCACCACCAATAGCTCTTCCAATATTGGAGCTACTCGTTCCAGTTCCACAACAGTTGCCAAAAATGCCGCACAACCGTTGCTCACCAACTTTCTTGCCCTTGTCGCCGACACCGTCGTGATGAAGCACGAACTCTGGCAAGCCTGATAGGTGAATTCTTCTTGTCCTGGCTCACGGAACGTGATCACCCTGCTCTTGCAGTCGATCATTGCATGATACTTTGAAAGCCAGTCTATACCCAGTATGACATCGTACGCCTCTAGTTTCGGGAGTTCCAACGTCCGGATTGGCATAATCCATTCTCCTATTTGCACCGGACACGAGGCGCACTCCGAGTAGGTATTAAATGTCGACCCAGGGCCCTCTACTCGCCACTTGTCACTCGCTTCTATATGTATGCCATGCATGCGTGCGAATGATCTACTTATGAATGAATGCGTGGCTCCTGTATCAAATAAAGCCCTGGAGCGAACTCCGTTAATTAAAACCATACCTGCCACAAGGCGATGCTCCTCCGCCTCCGCAGGTTCCTCAGCTTGGACCTGAGCGGCGAATACCCGTCCGCTCGGGGCCGATCGCGCCACCTCAGGTTGACGTGACATCATCGCGCGTCCAGTCGACACGGCCGTCGGTGGAGTTCCTCCATAGTGAGCCGGAATCGCCGGCGCCGATGCAATTGAAGGGGCAGGTGAGGCTCCTCCTCCCGGGTAATCTCGAATAAAGTGTCCCGGCTGCCCACATTTGTAGCACTTGCCCCGGCCTTGTTCACAGCGCGAGACCGGGTGGTCTCCGCCGCATATCATGCATCGCCGCACTCCACCGCTCTTCTGTTGAGTGTGCGCATACTTCGGGGGCTTCTTGTAACGTGTCTGTCCTCCCGAACTACCGCCGCCTTGGCGTTTCTTGCCTTTATCCTTGGATTCCGCCAAAAGCTCACGCTTCTCCCGAACGTGGGCGTCTCCGTGCTCCGCCCATAGCGCTCGATCAAAGACCTCAGCAAAGGTCGTGAGCTTAAGTATTTGCACAGCCTTGTAGATTCCCGGCCGAAGTCCTCGCAAGAACCACTCGGCCCGGTCCCGGTCATCCTTGACAACATCCGGGACACAATCTATGATGTGGGAGAACTCTTGTTCATACTCCGCCACTGAGCGGTCCCTTTGCTCCAACTTGCGGAATTTCTCCTTGAGCTTCCGCTTCAATGTATCGGGGAAATAGTTGGCGAACATCTCCCGCTTAAATTCCTCCCATAACATCGGCGGAAGGCCGGGAAGCCGATCCCGTTTAACGCGCTTCCACCACACCTTCGCCGCCTTCTCCAAACAATGGGTGGCGAGGTAGACTATATCCCTCTCCAAGGTGCGCAAATCGTCGAAGAGAGTTTCCATCGAGTCAATCCAAGACTCGACCATCTCCGGTTCCACCTTCTCGCCCTCAAAAGTTGGCGGATGGAACTTGTTGAACTTGATAAGAGCCGCCAACGCGCGCTCTCCTTCCACCTCTTCGGCCGACACCTCGGGTGTAGCCGATCCCGATGCCGCCTGTGGTGCGATCGCTAGCGGTGGGCGTGCCGTCACTGGAACCGCCGCTATACCCTCACCCTCCGCCACCTCGGGTACACGGGTCGAGGGCGCGGGCGGACCACCGCCCTCAGCCACTGTCGCGGGCGCCGCCGCGAGCTGCCGCTCCATAAGCTCCTGGAGCCTCTCGAATCGGGTCTCCTGGCGCTGCACCACATTAGTCAACGCGGTCACTTGCGCCTGCAGCCGATCCATCATGCTCGGCTCCGTCTGCTCGGGCACCTCGGGTGGCGGTGTCGGAGTGGATCTCGTACTTGGGCGTCTATTCGGTGCCATAGCTCCTGAAACGCAACCACTTGGTTAATCACTTTAACCAACTTCCTCGTCGGAATCACGACACACGACGACTCAGCAACAAAATCGGGCGGAAGCACACAAGCGTACTCGTCCTAGACTCTTGGCATCATGTCGTCGGCCGCCGACACAACCACCTCAAGTCGAGAACTCATACAACTCGAATCCGTCTCTAATCACAACTAGAGACCTATACCAACTTCGACCCAATCGATTCAACCTCCGCCATCGCTATAGGTTCACGTTTCGCTCACGCACCTATAACCTTAGAGCTTGCCAACCTAGGGTCTCCTAGGTCATCCTAGACTCTCTTTACTTGCTCTTATTGCTCTGATACCACAAAAGACTGTCACGCCCCGCCCCGAAACCACTACCGATTTGGTACGATTCGGCCGCGGCGACGGACCGCCGAACGGACAGCACCACCCCTGTCCGCCCAAGGCTCAATAACAGGAATGTGTACAAGAATTTACCCAGGAATTTAAATTCTAAACATACACATTCAACGAGGGCACAAACAGTGCCAACAACAAGAAGAGCAAGTAATCCACAAGATATACGAGTGAAATAAAGAGAGTACTTTACTAACTATTACAATAATTGCATTCTTTACATCATTTTTCATCCCAAAATACATAGCTCTCCAATTCCTCACCCACAATAAATCTCTTTCTATACATAGGTGACTAATGCAAAAAAGAAAGCTACTATACTATCACGGTCTCACTGGTCGGGCGCGACGCCCTGCCGCGGTCCTCTCTCTGCAGCCCTGGACCTACCACTGGAAATAGAGTGGGGTGAGAACTATCTTCCATAGTTCCCAGTGGGCTCGGCCGCCGACCCTGCCGATCTCCCCACTAGGTCCAAGTGGGCACAAGTAACAACAGATAGATAGATAGATAGATATGTATCTGAAAACTATAAATGCAGTAGTAGGAAAACTATGCTACTATGCCCATAATCAGAAATATGAATGCATGCATCATATAATAAAGGTTTGCTATCATGCTAACAAATTCGATCCATCTTCGAATAGCAATGTTCAATGACATTAATAACCTTTCCATTTACCCAATCTGTGGCGAGGCCCTAGGGCTCGCCCATGACTCACCTTCAAATCCCAAAGTGGGGAGGGAGCTCCAAGTGCACCCAAGCCCGGGACCGTCTGCGGACCTCCATGTGGTCTGGACCTCCAAGTGGTCCTAGTCGCGCGACACTCCGGAGTACTCGACGACAATCCCCTCCATGTGGGGATTGGATGGCTATGCCACCCTAAACACAGACTGTGAGCTAGATCTATCCCCTCCATGTGAGGATACACTGTAACTAGGGTCAACACCCAATCCAATCCTCTCCAAGTGAGGAGGCTCTACAACTAGAGTCAATAACCCAATCGAATCCTCTCCAAGTGAGGATGCCCTATACTAGGGTCAACGACTATCGCGGAATCATCGGTTCCCGACATTCTTGCAATGCTATTTAGTTTTCTAAATTCATTGTTCACAAGGCATTTTCTAAGGGATCCACCTATCCCTAGGTCCATCGACCTCTAGTGTTGTCTACACTACATTAATGCCACTCATCATCATTTATCATTCGGATGCCACTCGTGTTCTTTAACACTATCCACTACTTCCTATGTCATCAATACCCCCATCGGGTTCATCTCTTTTCTTTCGCATCATAGGATTCACGTCTCGACCCAATCCTCACCTATCTAAATTACCAAGCGTTCCAAGTACACTAGGTTATCAATCAGAAAGCATAAGGAATGGAGCTACTATGCAATCCTACAATGCAACATGAAGATATGAGATTAAATCCAATCTAAGACATAGAGAGGAGTTCGAAAGTTTCGGATGACCCCCCCCACCTTTAATCGATGTAGAGGTTTCGGAAATCTCTCTCGGCGAGCTTTACAAAAAGGCTTTAGCCTTCCTCGCACTATCCCGGTCCGATTTTGCCGAGAACTTCACGTCGGTTCGCCGAATGCCGAAATCGACTTCGCCCCCGCGTTTTGGGACCTATCAATAGGGTTTCCAAGGCTTCAAATGAGATCAACCTCATACTTTTACAAAAAATCCCATTTTGGAGCCCTAGGTTTGCACCTATAGCAAACCACCCAATAAATCCCTAGATTCTTGGGATTGATCTATTTAGAAGCTAGCTTAGGGTTCATTTGACCCATTCCAAAGCATAAAATCCAAAAACCCTAAGTTTACAAAGCTAGGGCTTAGTAGCTTACCTCAAGAGCTATACCAATGGGAAGAGGAGAGGGAGATGGAGGTGCTCAAAGCCTTCCTCTTGATCTCCTTCTTCTTCTCCTTCCTTATCTTCCTCTTCTTTTCCTTCCTCTCCTTCTTGTTCTTCTTCTCCTTCTTTCCTTTATAGAGAGAGAGAGAGAGCAAGAGAGAAATGAGAGTGAGAGAGAGTGAAATGAGAGAGTGTGAGGGAGAGAGAGGGCTCAGCCCACTCAAATAAAGGCCATTTTGCATAAAAGCCCCTCAACTTTCACTCCTGTGCACTGCCTTCACTAGGCAGTTTTCGCGCGGAGGGACCGGTCTCCCCGACTTGGGACCGGTCCCCGAGAGCTTCCCTCGGGCGCACGCGTTCGGGAACCGGTCTCTCCTCGGGAGACCGGTCCTCGGGAGACCGGTCTTCTCCTGAGAGACCGGTCCCCGAGAGCTCGATTTTCAGGACTTAGCCAATTTTCGGCAAATCTCGCTGGGACCACGTTCGGGAACCGGTCCCTCCCTGCCAGGGACCGGTTGCATCACGCAACCCCGCTACGCCCAGCCAGGGGAACCGGTCTCTCACCTGCAGAGACCGGTCCCCGAGAGCAACATCAGCCCAATGATGCAATTTGCCTCATTTGCTCTCGCGGACTCAACTCCAAGGCACTTTTTGTGCTTTGGACATTCCCAACTCCCACAAAGGGTATACTTTCGACAATTAGTCGATCCTGGATGAAGTACAATCCTCGTATTTCAAGAATTCACTTCCTTACAGCTTCTCCTCCCGAAGGACTTAAATCACTACCCTCAAATACTTGGCATGTTCCTTGTCACTACGAGAATAGACCAATATGTCGTCTATGAAGACTGACAAATCGGTCCAAATACTTCCTGAAGGCACAGTTCATCAAGTCCATGAACGTCGCTGGAGCAATCGTGAGTCCAAATGGCATGACCGTGAATTCATAGTGCCCGTACTGCGTGTGAAACGCGGTTTTCTGCACATCCTCTGGCTTGATCTTCAACTGGTGATAGCCGGACTGCAAATCTATTTTCGAGTACACACACGACCCCTGCAACTGGTTGAACAAATCATCGATTCGGGGGAGTGGATACTTATTCTTGATCATGACTCTGTTCAGTTCTCGGTAATCTATGCAGAGTCGAAACGATCCGTCTTTCTTCCGCACAAATAACGCCGGGGCTCCCCACGGTGACACACTTGGCCGGATAAATTGCTTGTCGAGGAGGTCTTGCAATTGACTCCTAAACTCTTTTAGTTCCGCCGGCGCCATTCGGTACGGAGCCTTCGAGATCGGCGTTGTACCTGGAATCAAGTCTATGACGAACTCGATCTCTCGATCCGGCGGTATCCCCGGTAACTCCGCAGGAAACACATCTGGGAACTCCCGCACCACTGATAACTCCTCTAATGTTGGAGCTACTCGATCCACTTCCACAACAGTTGCCAAGAACACTACGCAACCGTTGTTGACCAACTTTCTTGCTCTCGTCGACGACACCGTCATGGCGAAGCACGAGCTTTCACAAGCCCGATAAGTGAACTCCTTCTGTCCTGGCTCACGAAATGTAACCACTCTGCTCTTGCGGTCGATCGTTGCGTGATACTTTGAGAGCTAGTCTATGCCCAATATGATATTGAACTCTTTAAGATTCTTGAGCTCTAGCATCCTAATGGGCATTATCCAGTCACCTACTTGTACTGGACACGATGAGCATTCCGTGTAAGTGTTAAACATCGACCGAGTGGCCTCAACTTGCCACTTGCCATCACTCGCCTCTATGAGTATGTCATGCATGCGTGCAAATGATCTACAGATAAATGAATGCGTGGCTCCTGTATCAAACATAGCCCTGGAGCGAACCCCGTTAATTAAAACCATACCTGCCACTAGGCGATGCTCCTCCACCTCCGCAGGCTCCTCGGCTTGAACTTGAGCGGCAAATACACGTCCGCTCGGGGCCGATCGCGCCATCTCGGGCTGGCGCGGCATCGTCGCACGTCCCGCCGACACGGCCATCGGTGGAACTCCTCCATAGTGGGCCGGAATCGCCGGCGCCGATGTAGTGGATGGGGCAGGTGAGGCTCCTCCTCCCGGGCTATGAAGTGCCCCCGTTGCCCGCACTTGTAGCACTTGCCTTGGACCTGCTCACAACGCGACACCAGGTGGTCTCCGCCGCAAATGATGCACCGTCGCGCTCTACTGCCCTTTGGCTAAGTCCGCGGATACTTCGGGGGCTTCTTGGAACGTGCTGGTCCCCCCGAACCGAGCCTCCTGGCGCTGCATTGCGCCTAACATCGCGGCGACCTGCTCACGCAGTTCCTACACCTCCTCCGATCTTGGCTGCTCGGGCACCGTAGGAGGCGGTACCGGAACAGCCCTACGCATGTAGCGTCTTGGGGACATTTGCTCCTGAAAAGCAACAACTTGGTCAGTTAACTCAACCCGATAACTTCCCGGCATTCGCAAAGCTAAGCGACTCAACAACCAAATCAGGCAGAAGCACACAAGCATACTAGTTCTGGACTCTTGGCGTCATGTCGTCGGTCGCCGACATAAACACCTCGAGTGAAGAACTAATACCACTCGAATCCCTCTCTAGGAATTACTAGAGATATACCACTAACTTCGACCCAATCGAATCACTTCCGCCACCACCATAGGTTCACGTCTAACTTGCGCACCTATAACCTTAAGGTTTCCATCCTAAGGTCTCCTAGGTCGAACCTAGACTCTCTCTTTGCTTGCTCTTATCTCGCTCTGATACCACTTTATCTGTGACGCCTCGAGACCGCTACCAATTTGGTCCGATTCGGGCGCGTCGAACGGACGCCGAACGGACAGGACCTCCCCTGTCCGCCCAAGGCTCATGTGACGAGATCATGTACAACGAGTTCCCAGGAAACACTTGAATACATACACGATCACTAACAATAGCGAGAGCATAAACAGTCCTGTACAAAACACAAGAGCAAGCATCACGAGTAATAAGCATACAAGTGAAGTAAAAGAGAGATGCTACACTATATATTACATTCATTTAATCCCAATTTACATCTCATTTACATTTAAACTTCCAAAATATCAACATAAGGCTCACATTTCCAAAATAGCACCTCACACCCTATACATCATCTATTCTCAAGTACATCGGGTAGCTCTAATGCAAAGGGAAGGTAGGCTAATGTGACTAGGGCGCTAGGCCCTTACCGCGGTTTGCGCCGGGAATACTCACGCTTGGCCCTGCAACAAAGTGGGATGAGAACTATTGTCCATAGTTTCCAGTGGATTCGGCCGCCGACTCCGCCGATCTCCCCACTAGGTCCAAGTGGGCACAAGTAGATAAACAGATAGATAGATATATGAAAGCTGTAATGACAGGGTAAGGAAGCTATGATACTATGCCCAAATCATTATAATGAATGCATTTATAATGAGGTGTGTAAACAACTAACTTGTCATTATGTCCAAGAAGTAATGCCCTTTTTACTTGTTCATCAAATCTCTTGGCTTACCCGAGGGTTCGCCTACTACTCACATAGCCATCTTAATTCGTAGGGAGACTCAACTCTAACTACGAATCCGAGACCGTCTGCGGGACCCCACATAGGCTATCCCTCGGGACACCAATAAGGCTATCCCACGTGACCAAACTCTGGAGCGCACTACTTGTGTGGAGCGACCACCACAAGTTCTGAACAGACAGTGAGCATGATCCAATCCTCTCAACTCGAGAATACCCTATCCTCTCGGGTTGCTATCATCCTGAAATCAATAGGTTTCATATACACTAAGATTCACATATGCCACTCGTTCTTTTATTCGTTATCAACTAGATGCCACTCGTTCATTTATCAACCATTGAGTCCATCTCTTATTTCCACACCATAGGATCCACAAGTCTCGACCCAATCCTCATCAATCCACTATATCAAGCATCTAATACACACTATGATACCATCTAGGAAAGCATAAGGAAAGGCGATACATAATTATCCTACAATGCATATGAATACAAGATGCGAGATTCCAGTGTACTAAGACATAAAGGGGAGTTCAGTTGCTTCGAGATGGTCACCACCCACCTCTAGGTGATGTCGAGACTCTAGGGATGCAATTCGGCAACCTTACGACATCGCCTCGGCCTTTTAGGCGAAAGCGAAGCTTCGACCACTTCTTTTTGCCAATATCTTCTCACCGACTCGACGGATCGACGAACCGTCTTCGCCAACGCATTTAGAGACCTAGCAATTGGGTTTACGACCAATTAAAAGAGATCAAAACCCATTAACTACCAAAAACCCATTTGGTGCCCTAGGTTACAATCAATGGAGAAATCCATGATTCAAGCCCTAGATTTATGCTAGAATCATCTATTAGGCATACTAGAAATCCAACAAAACCATTTCTAAGGTGTAAGAATTAGACCCAAGGAAGATGCCATAAAAGGGTTGGAGCTTACCTCCAAAGGCTCCTCCAACTTGAGGAAGAAGATGGAGAAGATGATCCTCTTCTTCTTTGTCTCCTTCTCCTACTCTTCTTTCTTCTCCTTCTCCTTTTTCTCTTCCTTCTTTCTTTCTTTCTAGAGAGAGAAAGAGAATTTTAGGGCTTGGTTGTGAGGAATGAGGGAATAGAGAGAGCTACTTGCTCACATAGCCTCACACTTATGTAACAATTGCTAGAAACCCCCTCAACTTGCATATATATGACAGCTTATGCTTGGGCATTTCGGGCTTACGGGGACCGGTCCCTCCAAGGGGAGACCGGTCCCCGAGAGCAACCCTTTTGCAATTTTGCACAAGGGGACCGGTCCCCCTTCCAGAGAGACCGGTCCCCGAGAGCTACCCCCGAAAAACCACTCTCGGGAACCGGTCTCTCCCAGAGAGCCCGGTCCCCGAGAGCACAAAAATTCTGCATTCGTGCAGAATTACCTCATTGCTCTCGCGGGTCCGTCACAATGCACTTTTCGCATTTCCTCGGCGTTTTGACTTTCCGACCCTTACCAATTCGACAACAAGTTGATTCCAAACGAAGTCAAACTCTCAGATTTCGAGAATTCACTTTCTTACACTTGCGCCCTCAACAGATCCATCTCGCTTGATCCAGCCTACTCAGGCTCCTCAGAAGACGGTGCCAGGGCGGATCTACGTGCGTAGCGTCTTGGAGACATTAGTCCCTGAAACGCAAATACTTGATCAGTCATCTTAACCAATTACATCGTCGAAATTACGACTCAAACTGGTCCAACAGCAAAATCGGGCGGAAGCACCAAGTGCACTCGTTCTAGACCCTTAGCATCATGTCGTCGGCCGCCGACACAACCACCTCAAGTCAAGAACTAGTACCACTTGAATCCATCTCTAGCCTCTACTAAAGATATATCACTAACTTCGACCCAATCGAATTAACTCCCGCCACCGTTATAGGTTCACGTTCCACTCACGACCTATAGCCTTAGGGTTTACCAACCTAGGGTCTCCGAGGTCATCCTAGACTTTCTCTCTTTACTTGCTCTTATTGCTCTGATACCACACGTTGTCACGCCCCCGCCTCGAAACCCCTACCAATTTGGCACAGTTCGGGCGCGGCGAACGGACGCCGAACGGACAGCACCTCCCCTGCCCAAGGCTCAACAACAGATCGAGTACAAGAATTTACCCAGGATTTTAAATTCTATAAGTACACAATCAACGGGGCACAAAAAGTGCCAACAATAAAGAGTAAGTAATTCACAAGATACACAAGTGAAATAAAGAGAGAACTTACTAACTATTACATTACATTTGCATTTTGTATACAATTACATTCTTTTCCTCAAAATGAATACATACTCTCAAGTACATAGCTCTCCAAAGTCCTCACATACATGATACTCTCTCAAATACATAGGTGTGCTAATGCAAAAAGGAAAGCTACTACTCTATCAATAATCCTCACTGGTCGGGCACGATGCCCTTGCCGCGGTCCTCGCCCGGCAAACCTGTACCTAGCCTTGGAAATAGAGTGGGGTGAGAACTATCTTCCATAGTTTCCAGTGGGTTCGGCCGCCGACTCCGCCGATCTCCCCACTAGGCCCAAGTGGGCAAAAGTAACAACGAGATAGATAGATATATACATCAAAGCTGTAAAGACATAATAGGAAAACTATGCTACTATGCCCATAATCATGTGAAATAAATGCATGCATCATTTAATAAAAGTTTACTATCATGCTAACAAGTTCAATCCATGTTCGATAAGCAATGTTCAATGATTTTATTAACTTTTCATTTACTCAATCTGCGGTGAAACCCTTAGGTTTGCCTACGCCTCACATATCCATCCCATTGGGTAAGGAGGCTCCATGTTCCCCCGAACCCGGGACTGTCTGCGGACATCAACTCTGTCCTAATCGCCTGACACTCCGGAGCACTCGACGACCAATCCTCTCCATGTGAGGATATGGATGGCTTTATCATCCCGAATAACAGACCGTGAGCTTGATCTATCCTCCCCACGTGAGGATACCCTACGAACTAGGGCCAACATTCTCTCGGAATCACCTATTCTGACATTCATGCATAGTTACTTAGCTCTACTAAGTTCATTGTTCACGAGTCATTTTCTAGGGAATCCACCTATCCCTAAGTTCATGAACCTCTAGTGTCAACTACACTACGTTAATGCCACTCTCTATGTCACTGAATAACCATCGAGTTCATTTTTTTTTTCGGCACTATAGGACCATGTTCCGACACAATCCTTACCTATCCATTTCACCAAGTATTCCATGCACGCTAGGTTAACATTTAGAAGCATAATGAAAAGGTACTACAATGCAATCCTACAATGCAACATGTAAGAGATGAAAATCATATATTTCTAAGACATAGAAAAGAGTTCGGTTGCTTCGGGATGACACCCCCCACCTTTTGAGGTATGAAGGTGTTGGTTGTATGCCCTAGAAGCCTATCAGGCTTACGCATTTTATTTTCTATGGGACATATTTTTGTACTTAATCTTTATTATTTATATAATTGGGCCTTTTATTCCATTCATGTTAAATGTGTCCATGAATCGTCCTTTGAATTAATAAGATGATAATATGTATTCTCAAGAGTTGAGAATTTGAGATACATATTATTGGTGATTAATTCATAAATGCTCTCAATCGGAGGATCATCATGGGGACGATGATTGATCCGGTAAGATTGATGTGTATGTCGCTTCCCTTTTGGGATGACGAATCTCGAGTCATCAGTGTGGGGACACTGGAGCGAACATGCAGGTGGTTGTTGGAGAACAACGGTACTGAGCGTGACTAACTACGAACAGTTACATGGATGTCTACTCATTCGTCAGTAACTGGTTCGATGTTGCAGTGGTACAACTGATCCTTAGACCTGCGACACCACGGTCATTCAATATGAGGCTACTGTAGTTTGACTATGCAACAAACTCTGATCCTAGCCATGGGTCTTAGTAGTATATGTTGGCTGCAGTCGGTTCATATCAGGAATGGGTGTGTGTTTATAGGGGATCTATCGCTCTCGGTAGAGAGATAATTAGTTCTATGCTATTTGTAAGGCAAAGCTCAGAAATCCTCGGCCGGGGTAATATGGTGTATGGAAAGATGTTTCCAAGAGTAACCATAAGAGCTTCTGTCTGATCAAATTTGTCATATGACGGGTGATGGGGTTTGACGAATATTCCATGACCTCCACTCAGTTGGAACTATGCGATAGAAGGATTGTATTGTACGGTAACTGCACCTAGAGGTTCAGTCCGATATTCACTTCTGACTGGATTGCCACTACATGCTGCTAGGCGTCACTGGTGGATTGTGGGAACCAATAGAAATAATTATTAATAATTAATTATTCTATTAGGGTAGAGTCAAAAGAGTTTGAGCCATCGAAAGGAGTTTCGATGATGATGTAGATGGAGATCGCATCATATCTCACTACCAGACAGAATTGAACCTATTAGGTCACACACATAAGAAATCGCGCATGATCGATATTTAGGAAACGATAAAAGAAGTTTATCAGATGGATTAATTACAATTATAATATAGTTAAATACTAAAGTTTACTAATTTATTAGTAAAAGGACTAATTTGCAATTGTTGTAAATTAGAGGTATTTATGTGTAAAAGTTGCATGGTGTATTTACTAATCGTTAGTAAATAATATGAGGACTTATGTGTAAATGTTACACACGAATCGAATTAGAATTAGGATTCGGAATTCGGTTAATATCATAACAAACTTGCGGGTTGATGGATAATCAAATCGGAATAGGATTTCGATTAGGATTACGTTAGGGTTTTCTCATTATAAATATATGTCATATGACATATTAAAATTAATGAAAAATTAAGTAAAAAGGAAAAAGAAAACCCTAGCCGTCAATCCTTTTTCTTTCTTAAGTCCTCCACAATAAATCCATCGATTTCGATCTTCAAAAGTTGCTAGCACATCTAGAAGATTGATTCATCTTCCTCAAGTCGACGCAAGAGTTAATTCGTGATCGGATCACGGATTGAAGCGGTCGTCTAATTCGATCAAGGGCGTGATTTCGTGTGGACGCGAGTAGAGGCCGGGCGCGTGCGCGGCTAACCGAGGACGAACAAATTTTACCAACGATTGTCGACTTCGCGGTGATCTCGACCCGCGCGAGGTAAAATAAAATAATATAGATCCTATTTGATTAGATCAATTAGATCTATTATTAATGATCTAAAACGAAACACGAGGTGATCTTTGGTTTTTAAGAAAATTTTTAATTGTGTTATTTTCTTCCGCTGCGTACACATGATTTTCTTACAGAAGGTTCTAGAAATGCTTTCCAACGAACGTTACGACGATGTCTCGACCTCCTTGGTCCAAAATGGTGCTCAATCGGCTATATTTCACCGATAGCTTTTCATCCACTCGACAAACCGAAAATCCGACTTCGCCCCCGCGTTTAGACACCTATCAATTAGGTTTACAAGCCACTAAATGAGATCAATCTCATGTATTTCCAAAAACCCCTATTTGGGTGCCCTAAGTTCACATCTTGCAATTAGCACTATAGAATCCTAACTTCTAGCTCTATTCCACCATTAATGGTGCTAGAGGTCCATTTGACCTCATCTCAAAAACCAAAAATCCAAAAACCCTAAGTTCCACTATTAGGGCTCAAGAGCTTACCTCTAGGTTAGCTCCAATGGAGAGAAGAGGAAGAGGAGAAGATGCTCCAAGCCTTCCCTAGCTCGCTCTCCTTCTTCTTCTTCTTATCCTTCCTTTCTCCTTCTTCTTCTTCTCCTTCTTTTCTTCTATTTCTTTTCTTCTAGAGAGAAAGAGGGAGAGAGAGATGAGAGTTGAGAGGGAAATGAGAGAGGGAGAGAGAGCCCTTTGCTCTCTATACTCTCTAACTAAGGCATAATTGCAGCCAAGCCACTCAACATTTCATTTCTCAAACTGCTCTGCCTGGGCAGTTTTTGCTCGGAGGGACTGGTCCTTCGTCGGGAGGACTTGTCCCTCGTCGGGAAGATCGGTCCCCGAGAACAATCCATGTGGGAGGAAGGCTCTCTGCCAGCCTTCACGCGTACGGGAATCGGTCCCTGCCCGAGAGACCGGTCCCTGGGAGACCGGTCCTCCCGATGAGAGACCGGTCCCCGAGAGCATCTCAGCCAGATACGCTTACGAGAACCGGTCCCTCTGGTCAGGGACCGATTGCATCAGCTGTCTGTTGCAACCTCAGCTACGGGGACCGGTCCTTCCTTGCTAGGGACCGGTCCCCGAGACCAACTCAGCGCAGACCCCTTCTCTGCCAGTATTCTTACTTACGGGAACCTGCCAAATGCATATTTTTGCATCTTTGCTCTCGCGGACTCAACTCCAAAGCACTTGTTGTGTTTTGGACATTTTTAGCTTTTCCGAAGCCTATCCACTCAATAATTAGTCGATCCTGGACGAAGTCCAACTCTCGGATTTCGAGAATTCACTTTCTTACAATAAGGGCGGATGGTATGATCATTTACCGATGGCGGAATTCGCATACAACAATAGCTATCAAGAAAGTATTGCGATGGCGCCATTCAAGGCCCTTTATGGAAGGAAGTGTCACTTGCTGATTCATTGGAGCGATGTGGGCGAGAGAGTTGCTCTCGGCCCCGATGTGGTTCGAGAGGCTGAGGAGAAAGTTCGCCTTGCCCGACAAGTATTAGCGACGGCGCAATCGAGGCACAAAAGTTATGCCGACAAGCGAAGGAAAGACATCGAGTTCGCGGTTGGAGACCGCGTATTTCTAAAAGTTTCGCCAATGCGAGGAGTCAAGCGGTTCGGTGTCCGGGGGAAGCTAAGTCCCCGATTTGTCGGACCCTTTGAGATCTTAGAAAGGGTTGGTGCGGTGGCTTATAAAGTAGCATTACCACCGAGGCTTGCGGGGGTGCACGACGTGTTTCATGTATCCAATCTCCGCAAGTATGTCTATGATCCGAAGCATATTCTCTCGTATATACGGATAGAGCTTCAAGAGGATATGCCTTACGAAGAGTTCCTGACGTACATTGTTGATCGGGAGGTGTGAAAGCTAAGCAATCGTGAAATTCCGTATGTTAAAGTTCATTGGAGCGAACACGACGATCGGGAAGAAACGTGGGAGCTTGAGGACGTGATGACTGTCACGCCCCGGGACCGCCAATTTGGTCGGTTCGGGTACGTCAACAGACGCCGAACGGACAGCACCTCCCCTGTCCGCCCAAGGTTCCAACAGTACATGTATAACATAGCAATTCAAACATAATGAATGCAAGTATACACGGCGTGCACGAGGGCAAGCAACAACCAAACATAAGTGAGAGCAATCTAACTATTACATTTATACATTGTATATTGATCACTTTCAATCAAATACAAAGCTTATACAATTTCTTTACATTCATTCATCTCAATTTACAACCTCATCTCTTAAATGAACTTAATACATTTTCACCTCTCACATGATTTTATTACATTTACATTTTACATTTACATCATCGACATAATAGATGAAATATACAAGGGTGCCTCTATATACATAAAGGTAGTATGCTACCTAGAGCACGATAACCACGCCACGAGCCCCGATCGCCCTGCTCGCGCTAGAACCTGCATGGTTAGTGGGATAAGAACTAGAAGAAGTTCCCAGTAGGTTCGGCCATCGACTGCGCCGATTCGCCCACTAGGTCTATTTCAGGCATATGTATTTCAATAAAGAAGGATAACAAACCAACTAATTCACTTCTAATACAATGCCTGCAAGAAAGCAAATCACAGATAGATATTCATATTCAAATACATGATGATTATGCATGCATGTCCTTTTCACTTTCCTATGGTCTTTACCCAATCAATCAGGGGTGCTCCTGGTTTACCCCAACTCACAGTCCACACACTTTCCTTTGGCCTTTACCCAATCAACCTGGGGTGCTCCTGGTTTACCCCAACTCACAGTCCACACATCCCATCTAACCGGGGGAGGCACAAGGCTCAACCACCCGAGGGATCTTCGTCGGGCACTCTCACCCGTGGTGTTTTACACTCTGGAGTACACCGCTTGTGGAGGAGCGACCTTCCACACAAGCCGGAACCAATATATATGAGTATGATCCCCTCCTCAATTTGAGGAGGTATAGCCAACCAGTCTCAATGCCACAATGCTGATGAAAGGTCTTTACCTATTCATGCATGTCACTATACCAAGCCACAATGGTCATAATGCGTAGAATGGTCTTTACATATCTTAGCCACTTTTGCCATTATTCTCATATTGCTCATAAGGCTTACCCTACTTAGCTCATCAATTCATATTGTCACAAGGTCACATTATCTAGGGCCACACTTACCACAATGTCCACCAATGGGATAGTCAATATTTCACAATGCTTTTAAGGTTTTACCTTATCTAGCACAATATGTCCTCGGTGCCAATCATGTCACTAGAGTTAATGTCACCTTTATTTACTATGGATCAAGTCTTTTCTCACTTTCACATACATATAGGGTTGTTCATTTTCTCGTTCTCATGGCTCTACAATATATTTGCAATGTTCATAAGCAGATAATTGATACAATCAACATTTATCTCATTACCCTACATGCATGAGTACAATATTATCAACATGCTCAAAGAAGTGACATAGACATAGAAAGAGATCCGGTGTTTCCGGACAACACCCCCCACCTTGTAGGAATGCTGAGAAGCCCCGATTCAATTTTCACAATTTTTAGACACCTACACCGCGAGCTGCCGCCATCTGTACCAATTTAGCTTGTTTCTTCAATATCTTCGTACCGGCTCGACGAATCGCCAACCGCAAACTCTAAATACTTCCGGTGCTTATTCGCATAGCTTCGTTGCCGGGATTGTGCCGTCACCAGCTTCTCACGAGCAATGCGGACCTTTTCTTCCGCTTCTCGCACATCCGGACCAAGGGCGACTTTTTCACCCACTTCGCTCCAATGAATAGGAGAACAACACTTTCGTACATAAAGTGCCTCAAATGGCGCCATCGCTATACTCTCCTGATAACTGTTATTATAAGCGAGCTCCGCCATTGGCAAATACTCATGCCATCCTCCACGATAGTCAAGCACACATGCTCGTAACATGTCCTCGAGTATCTGAATTGTCCTCTCAGATTGTCCATCACTCTGAGGATGAAACGCCGTACTGAAATCGAGCCGCATGCCTAGAGCATCCTGCAAGCTCTTCCCGAAATGAGAAGTGAACTGGGGTCTCGATCTGATATAATCGACACGGGAACCCCCATGTAATCTCACTATCTCGTCCAAGTAAACCTGGGCTAACTTGTCTCCTGACCATGTGGTGTGGATTGGCAAGAAATGAGCTGACTTCATCAAACGGTCCACAACCACTCATATGGCGTCATGTACAGCTTGCGATCAGGGTAGTCCGACCACAAAGTCCATTGCTATGTCCTCCCATTTCCACACGGGGATTGATAAGCTTTGCAACTTTTCCGCGGAAAAACGACGCTCGGCCTTTACTTATTGGCACGTCAAACACTGTGCCACAAACTCCCCAATGTCCCTTTTCATGCCCGGCCACCAATAATGCAACTTTAGATCCTTGTACATCTTAGTGCCGCCCGGGTGGATACTATACGGGGAATGATGCGCCTCTTGCAACACCATCTTGCGAATCTCATCATCCTTAGGTACGCACAATCGGTTTCTGAACCGAAGTGCACTACCAGGTTCCACGCCGAAGTCGCCAGCGCGTCCGCCGTCAATGTCATTCCACACCTTTTGGAGATACGGATCATCATCTTGCCGCTCCTTGATTCGCTCCAACAAGGTTGGTCGAACCACTAGTGCCGCCAAGATAGTCGGAACCTCCGGCGCCACTACCTCCAATCCAAACCGTTGCATTTCTTTATGCAATGACGGTTGACTAGTAATCGTCGTCGCCAAGTTCTCAACCGATTTCCTACTTAGTGCATTGGCAACGACATTAGCCTTTCCGGGGTGGTATAGGATAGTAAGGTCATAATCCTTCAACAACTCCAACCACCGCCGCTGCCGCATATTCAACTCTTTCTGGGTGAACAAATACTTGAGGCTTTTGTGATCGCTATACACCTCACAATGCTCACCGTAAAGATAGTGCCTCTATAACTTTAGCGCGAAAATGACCGCCGCTAACTCGAGATCGTGTATCGGGTAGTTCTTCTCATAGCTCTTCAGCTGACGCGAAGCATAAGCAATGACTCACCCATTTTGCATAATAACACACCCGAGGCCACCATAGGAAGCATCACTGTACACCACGAAACTCTCTCCCGGCGTTGGCAATGCAAGTACCGGTGTCGATGTCAACTTCTCTTTCAACTCTTGGAAGCTTTGGTCACAACCGTCGCTCTAATCAAATCTTACTCCTTTGTGCGTTAGGCGTGTGAGAGGAGTAGTCAACTTCGCAAACCCCTCAACAAAACGCCAATAATAGCCTGCCAATCTGAGGAAACTGCGGACTTCCGCCGCACTCGTCGGACGAGGCTAATCTCGAATCGCCTCAATCTTCCTTGGATCTACCGAGACTCCGCTCCCGGATATCACATGGCCTAAGAAGGTTACCTTCGAAAGCCAAAACTCGCACTTCTTGAGCTTAGCATAAAGCTTCTCGTCCCGGAGTATTTGCAACACGGTTCTTAAATGTTCCTCGTGCTCTTCTTCACTCCGCGAATACACCAATACGTTGTCGATAAACACTACGACGCACTTGTCCAATAACGGTCGAAAGACCCGATTCATTAGGTCCATAAATGCTGCTGGGGCATTCGTAAGTCCAAACGGCATTACCGTAAACTCATAGTGGCCATACTACATACGGTATGCCGTTTTGTGCACATCCTCTTGCCGGATCCTCAACTGGTGATATCCCGACTGAGGGTCTATCTTCGAGTATACCCGTGACCCCTGCAACTGATCAAACAGGTCGTCTATTCTCGGCAACAGGTATTTGTTCTTGACCGTCACTTTATTCAACTCGCAATAATCAATGCAAAGTCGAAGTGTACCATCCTTCTTCTTCACAAATAGCACCGGAGCTTCCCATGGCGACACGCTCGGCCTAACAAAGCCTTTGTCGAGCAAGTCCTGTAACTGGGCCTTTAACTCCTTAAGCTCCGCCGGTGCCATTCTATACGGAGCCTTCGAAATCGGCGCCGCTCCGGGAATCAAGTCAATGACGAACTCGATTTCCCGATTCTGTGGCAATCCCGGTAACTCCGCCGGAAACACGTCCGGAAATTCACACGCTACTCGGATATTTCCAAGTTCATGGTGTTCCTTTTGGGCATCTACCATTGTCGCCAAATAGGTCACACATCCGCCTTTGATAATCTTCCTCGCCCTCGCCGCCGACACCGTCGCCGCGAAGCGCAAGCTTTTGCACGCTTGGTACACCAACTCTTCTTGACCAAGCTCACGAAAAGTGATAACCTTACTGTCACAGTCGATGTTGGCATGGTACTTGGAGAGCCAATTAACTCCCAAGATGACATCAAACCCCCACATCTGCTTAAGCACTAGCAAATCCACCGGCATGATCCAGTCACCGATTTGAACTAGACAAGCTAGGCACTCCTCGTGAACTCTAAATGAGTGTTCTGGTGCGTTAACCCACCAATAGTCATAATTATGCACTATGTCCATGCCATGCATCTTAGCAAACGATGCACGAATAAATGAATGTGATGCACCCGTGTCAAATAATGTTCTTGCTCTAATGCCATTAATCAGAATAATACCTGCCACGACGTCGTCGAGTACAGCAGGCTGCTCCTCCACCTGAGTGGCGAAAACCCGTCCACTCGGTGCACGTGATCCCTCCGGCTGACGCGGTGCCGAAGCGCGCCCAGCTGACATAGCAGGTGGCAGTCCTGCAAGCTGTCGTGGAGCATACTGAGCGGAAGCAGCTGACGGAGCAGGTGACGCGCCGCCCGGGCAATCCCAACTCAAGTGTCCCGCTTGGCCGCATCGGAAACACCTCCCGTCACGCTGAGAACATTCATTTGGCCTATGATTCCTACCGCAGATCACGCACAGGAAGGAAGTCGTCTGACTCCTTGACTGGCTTCTACCTCCCCGCCACTGCGATCTAGGATACCGAGGGGGGCGCTTGGAACTCGACTGCCCCGCAGAACCACCAGCCATTCGCTTCTTGGACTTCTCCTTGTCCTTGTCCCTCTCAAAAGCCTCGCGTTCCTCGCGCGCAATGGCGTTGTCGTGCTCTACCCACAACGCACGATCGAGCACCTCTTCATAGGTCTTCAGCCGGAGCACATGAACGGTCTTCAGCCGGAGCGTATGAACGAGTGGCATATAACTTAGTGTAAATGACACTAGTGGCATGTGAACTTAGGGATAGGTGGATTCCCTAGTAAATGACTCGTTGGACAGGAACATGATGTAGCCAAACATTCATATTTGGACTTTGGGATAGGTGGATTCCTGAGTGACTTGTAGCCCTAGCTAGTAGGGTATCCTCGAGTTGAGAGGATGGATCATACTCACAGTCTGTTCATACTTGTGGTGGTCGCACCACCCAGGTCTCAAGCACTCCGGAGTTTGGTGCGAGAGGGGCAGAGTTGATTCCCTACAGGCGGCCTTGGGTTTGAGAGCGAGGTACGTCTCTTTGCCATACGAGGTTTGAGGTGAGTCGTGGGCGAACCCAAGTGGATCGCTAAGGATTGATTGAACATGAGAATAGCATTGTTACTTGAACATTTGCTTGTTGGACATGGATTAGCATGTTAGTAAACCTTTTACTTATGATGCATGCATAAATGACATATGATTGGGCATAGTAGCATAGTTTTCCTACTATCGCATTTACAGTTTTTCATAACTATCTATCTATCTGCTTTTGCCCACTCGGACCTAGTGGGTAGATCGGCGGAGTCGGCGGTCGAACCCACTGGGAACTATGGACAATAGTTCTCACCCCACTTTGTTGCAGGGCCTAGTACGAGCGCGCCGAGTGAGGACCGCGGCAAGGGCATTGCGCCCGAGCAGTAGTACATAGTAGCTTCCTATTTTGCATTAGTACACCTATGTAGATGAGAGACTTTTGTAGGTGAGGATTTGGAGAGCTATAAATGTATATATTTGATGGTCCTTAGTGAACCATGTATCCATTCTGAGAAGATGAAAGTGTAATTGAATGCAAATGATGTAATACTTAGTAAAACTCTCTTTATTTCACTTGTGTATACTTGTGGATTCTTGCTCTTAGTTTGTTGGCACTGTGTGTGCCCTTGTGATCATGTATGTATGAATTTCTACTTCCTGGGCAAATTCTTGTATATGATCAGGTTGTTTAGCCTTGAGTGGATAGGAGAGGTGCTATCCGTTCGGCTTTTGTTCGACGCGTCCGAGCAGTGCCAAATTGTTAGCGGTCTCGGGGCGCGACACTACCGGGACTGCACGCTCCAAAATCTCATACGGTTCAATAAATCGAGGGCTCAACTTTTTCCGAATCCCGAATCTCCGGATCCCTCTAGTCGGCAAGACCTTCAAGAAAACATGGTCTCCAACTTAGAACTACAAGTCTCGCCGTCATCGATCGGCGTAGCTCCTCTGTGTACTCTTTGCGGTCAAAAGTCGCTCTCGAGCAATACGAATCTTGTCCTCAGCTTCCTTGAGAAAATTAGGGCCTAAAGCCAATCTCTCGCCAACTTCACTCCAATGAAGTGGCGATCTACACTTCCGTCCATAAAGCGCTTCGAAGGGTGCCATCTTTATGCTTGCTTGATAACTGTTGTTATAAGCAAACTTCGCCATCGGTAGATGCTGCGACCATCCTCCCTGAAAGTCTATCACACATGCTCGGAGCATATCCTCTAAGGTCTGAATAGTGAACTCCGACTGCCCATCACTCTAAGAGTGGAAAGCAGTGCTAAAATCCAATCGAGTGCCTAAGGCGTCCTGCAGACTCATCTAAAAGAGAGATACAAATCGGGTGTCTCGATCAGACACAATCGAAGTAGGCACTCCGTAAAGTCGCACAATCTCATCAAGGTACAGTTATGCGAGCTTCTCTCTAGTTCAAGTAGTATGAATAGGTATGAAGTGCGTCGACTTCGTCAACCTATCCACGATCACCCAAATAGCATCATGCCCGGCCTGTGCGCGGGGCAATCCCATAACAAAATCCATGGTGATCATCTCCCACTTCCACACGGGAATCGGCAAACTCTGAAGTTTTTCCGCGGGTAATCGGTGCTCAGCCTTCACCTGTTGGCAAGTTAGATATCTAGCAACAAACTCACCAACATCCTTTTTCATTCCGGGCCACCAATAGAGCAACTTTAAGTCCTTGTACATCTTGGTGCCTCCCGAATGTACAGCATAGGGTGCCCGATGTGCCTCTTGAAGAATATCCTCTTTAATTTTTGAATCCGTCGGCACACATAACCTTCCAACAAAACCCATCAACCCTTGATCATCCACAAGAAAATCGCCGGTGCAACCATCGACCATTTTATCATCCATATCGAAAATTTGCTTTTCTTTAATTTTATCCAAAAGCGTAGGTTGCACTACCAAGGTCATCAACCTCAAGGGCGTGTCAGGAGTCACCACCTCCAACTCCAACCGCTTCATCTGTTCGATCAACTGCGGTTGAGCAACAACATGCATCGGTATGTTTTCCATTGATTTTCTACTTAGCGCATCCGCTACCACATTAGCCTTGCCCGGGTGGTAGAGAATAATCAAGCCATAGTCCTTGAGTAGCTCTAACCATCTGCGCTGCCTCAAGTTCAACTCCTTCTAAGTGAATAAGTATTTTAAGCTCTTGTGATCCATGTATACTTAATATCGCTCGCCATAAAGATAGTGGCGCCATAGCTTCAATGCAAAGACTATGGCCGCCAACTCCAAATCGTGTGTAGGATAGTTCCTTTCATAATCCTTTAATTGGCGAGAAGCATACGCGATCACCTTGCCATCCTGCATCAAAACACAACCCAATCCATTAAACGAAGCATCACTATAAACCACATACCTTGCTCCAGCAACAGGTAGGGTTAGGATCGGGGTGATCATCAATCTTTGCTTCAACTCTTGGAAGCTCCTCTCACACGCACCGTTCCAACAGAACTTGATGCCTTTATGCGTGAGCCTTGTGAGGGGAGTAGATAGCTTAGCAAATCCCTCGACAAATCTCCGGTAGTAGCCGGCCAATCCAAGGAAGCTCCGTATCTCCGTGACGCTCGTCGGTCTCGTCCAATCCTTGATAGCCTCAATCTTCTTAGGATCCACGGCTATACCCGATCCCGAAATCAAATGCCCAAGGAATGTCACCCTTCGAAGCCAAAATTCACACTTTTTCAACATGGCATAAAGCTCCTTTTTCCGAAGTATTTGAAGTACAAGCCTCAAATGTTCCTCGTGATCTGCATCACTTCAGGAATAAACCAAGATGTCGTTGATAAACACCCCGACAACCTGTCTAGATAAGGCTTAAAAACACGGTTCATTAGATCCATAAAAGCTGCCGGAGCATTAGTAAGCCCGAACGGCATAACTGTGAACTCATAATGTTCATACCGTGTTCTAAAAGCTGTCTTCGATACATCCTCGGGTTTGATCTTTAACTGGTGGTATCCCAACTGCAAGTCGATCTTGGAATACACACTCGATCCCTGAAGCTGATCAAATAAGTCGTCGATTCTTGGCAACGGATACTTATTCTTGATCGTGACTTTATTAAGCTCACGATAATCCATACATAGGCGAAGTGATCAGTCCTTCTTCTTGACGAACAAGACTGGTGCCCCCCAAGGCGAGACGCTCGGTCGAATGAAGCCCTTGTCCAACAAATCCTGCAGCTGTGCCCTCAGCTCCTTCAGCTCTGCTGTTGCCATCCTATAGGACGCCTTCGAGATTGGAGTAGTCCCAGGGACGAGATCTACCACAAATTCGATCTCCCTATCAGGTGGCATATCCGGTAGCTCAGCTGGAAACACATCACAAAACTCCCGCACCACTGGGATATCCTCAATCCTAGGGGAGTCATCCTCGCCCCTCAGCACAATACTAGCCAAATAAGCTATGCAACCTCTATTGATCAGCTGCCTAGCTTGAGACGAGCTGATCGTCATCGGAAACAGCAAACTCCGGCATCCTCTAAATACAACCTCAGTCTGCCCCGATTCTCTAAAAGTAACCATTTGATTTTTGCAATTGATCGTGGCATAATACTTGGTTAACCAATCCATGCCTAGGACCACATCAAACTCCCCCAGCTTACGCAAGGCTAGCAAATCCACGGGCATAATCCAATCTCCTACTCGGACAGAACAACTGGGGCAATAATCTCTAATATCCAAAATATGGTCGGGTACAACAACATGTCCCGGATGCAACAAAGAAACCAATGGGATGCCATGCAACTCGGCAAACAGCCGATCTATGAATGAATGCGATGCTCCGGTATCAAATAATGCACGAACTCGAATGCCATCTAATAAAATGATACCTGCGACCATATCCTCGGCTGCTGCCGTCTCCTCGGTCTGAGCGGCATACATACGCCCACTCGGGGTCGGTCGAGATCCCTCGTTCTGACGCTGGACGGATGACCGTCCAGGCTGGTACTGTGCTGATGGAGTCCCCTGACTGGCGGCGGGTAGAGCTGGTGCCGATGCAATCGACGGTGCTGGTGATGAACCCCTCGGGCACTCGGTCCGGAAGTGGCCTTCCTGGCCACACTAGAAGCACTTGCCTCCCCGCTGCAGGCACTGCGGTGGAATGTAAGGACCACTGCAGATCACACACTGGGGAGGTCGGCGTCGATCAGGACCTCCTCGCTGCGCTGCCGAGCCACGCCCACGCTGCTGGCCCCTAGGGTGCTTCGGCGGCCTCCTAAAGTGCGTCTGGCTCGCACTCTCAGCCGCGGGCCTTTTGCCCTTACCCTTATCCAAGCCTTCTCTCCGGTCTTGCACGTCCGCCGCGCCACTCTCTACAATGAGCGCGCGATTCACTACCTCCCGGTAGGTTTGGAGGTTAGAGGATTGCACAAACCGAAAGATGGACGGTCGCATTCCACGCTCGAAGATGTGGGCCTTATCCTCGTCGTCCCGCGCGACGAAAGGCACGCAGTGTAGAAGCTGAGAAAACTCCCTCGCAAACTCGGCCACTGTCTGGTCTCCCTGGCACAAGTTGCGCAAGCTCTGCTCTATTTTCCTCTTGATGCTGTCCGGAAAGTATTGCGCCAACAGAAGCTCCTTGAACTTCTTCCATGTAATGGCCGCAAGATCGGTGTTGGGGTTCTCATGGATGTCCAACCACCAACGATCGGTCTCGCCGTCCAATGGTGAGTGGCGAGCCACACTCGATCCCTTTTCTCCACGAAGGTGTCGTGGAAGAGCTTCTCCATATGCATCAACCACTTCTCCACGATCCAGTGGTTGACCTTCTCTCCGTCGAAGATCCGGGGATTGCACCTCTTGAACTCATTGAGGCGATCCATGAGCCGGTCCCGCTCTGCTCCCTCAACTAATGCGGAAAAAACTGCCCCTGCCGAAGGCACCTGAGCTGGTGGTGGAGCAATCACCTCCTCCCGTGGCGCTACCGCAGGTGTCGTCCGAGATGTGTCGTGAGCAGGGGACGACCCTCGAGGTGCGACCATCTCCACCAGCGTGGGTGGTGTAGGAACCTGAGCCTCTCTGGCCACTGCCTGCTATAGAAGAAGGTCCTCAAGTTGCTTCATTCGGGCCTCTTGTCGACGCGCTGCCTCTGTCTGCTGTCGGGCCGCCTCCGTCTATTGAGTCACCAAGTCGGTGAGGGCCGCAAGCTGGCTCCTCAACTCCGTTACCTCGCCGGATCCGGAGGTAACGAAGGTCTCGACCTCCTCAAGGGGTGCCGCATTATACGCTTCAGCGGATTGAGAGCGTGTTATCAGCATCTCACTACAACATCATAAAAGCGTAAGTTAGTAAAACCCACGCTATCGAATCCCTGCTCAAGAAGATAATACCCAAATCCTGCGAAAGTAAGAAAATGTTCTTCACTACTAACTCCCGATGTTACGTTGTCGGCCGCCAACGTAACCCTCCGCGAAGTTAGAAGCCATACATTTCAATTAAACTCCAACTTTTTAGAGTTATATTACAACCCAATCGTGATACTTTCGCTTACAAGTGAAATAGACCTCGCCTTTCACGAGGCTATTTCCTATAGTCCAACCGACCTAAGGTTTGCTCGGTCCACTAAGACTCAACCCTAGGCTCTGATATCAAAATAATCTGTCACGCCCCGGGACCCAGCGGAAGTCCGCCCGGTGCGTGTCCAAACCCGCCATACGTCTCAAACATATAAGGCGTCTACAATAAAGAGATAAATAAAGCAGTGATAAAAGAACAACTAGGAGTATCAGAGTATAGTACAACTAGATTCTATGATAAGAAGAGTAAAAGATCTAACAAAAGGCTAAAATTCACTAAGAAAGAACCATAAAATAGTACAACCAAATCCAAATACAAGTGCTAGAGTAATACAATGGTGGTCTCTATACATAGGAACAAAACTCTCCCTCACCAAAACACAAAAGGGAGTAAACCACCTAGGAGTAAAAGCAAGCTCCGCTATCTAGCTACGTGACCCCTTTGCCGTGATCCCGTGCCTCCATCGGTGCTGAAGGCTATGAAAAAAAACCATAAAACAGGGGCGTGAGAACTATTAAATAATAGTTCCCAGTGGGCAATTACCGACTTCAGTGAAATGCGCCACTAGGCCCAAAAGCTGAAAAGGGGTAAGTACAAGTATGAAATGAACCATAAGCTACTAACATGAAAGCTTACTATAACATGATATCTCTACTTAGCATGAATTTGCATAAGTAATAAAGCTACTGTAACATGAATGTCCAAGAGTACAACTAACATAAAGTTCACCAGCTAAATAGTAAAATGTCATTGTTTACTATTCTAGTCAATGTCTACTCAGTATAAATCACCAATATTCCAATCCTGAAGGACCTACCCGTGGGTAGTCCGGCATGCGCTGTGCCTAATGGCCCCGTGGTAGTTAACATCCCCACTCTAGGAATGAGCCTCCCCTATGGCATCCCATTTCGGCGTCCAATACCACACGGGCGAGCATGTGTCGCGATGGCTATCTCCGGAGTGCCGGCTTGTGCGGAGTGACCCTTACAAGCATGTGCGAATGAGCACAATGACAAGTAAGCGTAAGGTCCGTCTCAGGTCTCAAGTCATCATGTCTAAAATATGGAATGTAGCAATTATCTCAATGGCCTATCACTATGTCATCATGTCTAAAACATGGAATATAGTCGATGTCCAAATGGCCTGTCACTATGTCTCTATGTTGCAGTTTTACAATTTACTAAGTCGGGTGCCCCTTTATGGCACTTTTGTCCACTAAGTCCAAGCATGAGTTTAGTGTTCAGGAGTTCATAATTCGAGTCATTTTTATCATACGAGACATGTTTCCAACTTGCAATAAAGAATACTTTTCACATGCATGCATAATACACATATGGCTCTACTATATAGAGTTGAATTTTCATGATACATAACACATGCATTTCAAGTATTCTAAAATTCATAAAAATCCTATCTAGCATGAATATGTATGCATTTCAATGAAACGACGAGTACAAATCACACAGGAGATATTTCTCTCCTATTCCATGAAGTAAAACCCACCGTGACTCTCGCAACCCTTCGTTTCGCCGAACGAAGTTGCCCACTACTTTTCTAGCATCCTAAAGGTAAGGAAAAGAGAGATACACGAACGTTACGAACAACCCATTGCTCAAACATTAAGCAACTCAAGAAAAATGGTGAAAACTCACCGAATGCGAAGAAACCTCTCTCGATCTCCAAAAGGGAGTTAGAGGCCCTATAATCAAACCTAAACAAAGGTTCTAAACCAATCAATTTGGTTCCAAAAGCCTCAAATCCAAAATCCCCAAAATAAACCCTAATTTCCAATTCTAGGGTTTCATTTAGTAGAATCTACCAAAACAAGAATCAAAGAGGGGATTAAGCCTACAAACCTCAAATGAAGCTCCCAACAAGGCTTTAAGTTCTCCAAGGTTAAAGATCTTCCTCCAAAAGAGCTCCAACAAAAGCTTCAAGCTTCTCCCATGGTGGAATCCTAACAAGAAGCAAGAAAAAGCAAGGAGGAAGAGATCAAAACTAGCTAAAATCCATCAAAAATGAAGAAGAAATCAAGAGGGAGAGTGCTCACCTTGTTCTCCACAGGTTAGGGCTCAAAAGAGCTCTCTAAGGGGGCTGGGGTAGTATATATAGAGTTGCAACAATTGCAAATATAATCCCCAACAAAAACAGCCCTCTCTGCAAAGTGTACTGGTACACGGAAAAGTGTACCAGTACAAACCCAGTATACGCGCGAACCCGAGGCTTGAATTGGCAGAAAAACCCATTTGTACCGGTACAACCATCAAGGTGTCACCGGTATACTTTCTGTATCGGTACAACCATCAAGGTATACCAGTACACTGCCCAGCAAAATGCAACCCGAGAGCAGCCTAAGTCCATCACTTTGGTGACCTTAGCGCTACTTTAAATACTACAGTTCTCGGGATACGAGCCATAGGTCGGAACACTGTCAACAGCCCTCCAGAATATCTGGAAAAACTCGAAACACTGCTCAAACACTCGAACCTCGCAATTTGCAAAGGTCCAGTGTGCTACACGCCGCGCCGCTCACGTGTGAACTTGTAACACCTCGAAACAACGTGGGGTGAGAACTGACTCGATAGTTCCCAGTAGGTACGGTCACCTAAGGAGGCAAACAATATGTTAGTTCAACAAATAGATATAACATCATAAGTATGCAACTAACATTTACATACTTTTGCCTCACAAATGCAATACTGCTATGCTACATGCAAATCATGCAAGAATGCAACAACAAAAGTAGATTTACCGATTCTACTTCTATCTCGCTATCTAGTTCATGTCCAACTAGCCTCTAAGGTTCTACTACCTTAGATCCAAATTATTCACCACTAGCTCTTAAAGTTTCATCTACCTTATCCCAGCTAGCCATCCGACTCGGTCTCGAGTCAATCAACTGTGGAATACCGCGCTCTGTCCGGCTCGAGGTGAAGGACCCCTCACTTACACCTCAGCCTTCAATCCACAAACCACATCGCCCAACGGGTCCCCCAGAGCTGCGTACACTCGTGGTCAGGGATCTTCCCGGTGGAAGTGGAATATGCCACACAAACCCGCGACCCAAGACCCCCGATAGGGAGGGGATGTAATATACCAGATTTTGGTATAAAAATAAAAATAAATAAAAATAGTGTGAGATATTATTTTTATTGGATTTGAAGAAGTAAAACATAAGTCAGAAGTAACTTGTGCGGAAATCAGAATGAAAACAGAAAATCTAGAATTTTCTGTTGAAAACAGGACAGATAAATTAGCAGAAAATGCACAGTCTCAGAAAATTATGAAAATTGGAGGATAAGTCGAAAATATTTTTATGAGGGTAGATTTAAAGTTTCATATTATTCTGACACCCGTAGAGTGAGAAATAAAATCCGACAGTTATCTGATAAAGATTACAGTTCGGTACAGTTTTCGGTGACCAAATAGGGTCAAAACTGAAAACTTAAAATATATTCTTACTCAGTACGTAAAACCGAACATGACTGTCAAGTTTGAGCTCAAACGGACATTCAGGGAGCTTCGGCGAAAGATATCAGATTTCGGGCTGCCCGGGTGAATTGTGTTTTGAGGGACTTAATCCCTCTTCTCCCTCAACCGTGCGCCACACACACCCGCAGCCACCCACCTGCATCACACGGACACATGCATGGAGAGAGGGAGAAGAGAACCCTCCCTTTCGCTCTCTAAATCTCTCCCAAAAAGAGAGGGTTTTGGTGGAGATTGAAGCTCAAATGTGGATTTTCATCTCCATTGGCTTCTTCCTCTCCATTGGAGCAAGCTTTGAAGGTAAGCTTTAAGAGCTTTAATGGCATCTCTCTCTAGTTTGGGTTTTAAGCTCGAAGAATGGATTTAGAGCTATTCTAGCATGCTAAATAGATGATTGTTGCTCAAATCATGGATCAATTTAGTGATTTCTTGCCTAGTTGTAAACCTAGGGCTTGAAATGAGCTTCTTGAACCCGCTCATGGTAGATCTTTAGAGCCTTAATTATATGCTCTAAGAATGGATTTAGAGAAATCCTAGGATGCTAAATACATGGTTAAAGCATGATTCATGAAGTTAAATAATGGATTTTGCTATACTTGAATCTAGGGGTCAAAAATGCTAGTTTTGTGAATATGAGGGTTTGATCTCATTTGACCTCTGTAAACCTAATTGCTAGGTAAACGAACGTGCTGGGGAAGTCGGTTCAGCGATTTGTCGAGCCGGTGCGAAGTTATTAAAGAAACGGACGTTTAGGCTTCGTTTCCGCCTAGAGGGCCGAGGCGACATCGTAAACCCATAAAAACGGATTTGAAGCATCGTGGCACATAACCGAAGACCTTTAATTTCCGGATCATGAATTCGAGGCCATTCGGGTGATCGCGCGAGAGATCGGGCCAAACCGGGTGCCGAGTGCCGCGGGAGGCCGATTGCAAGTGACTACAAGCAATCGGAAAGCATTTTGAGGTGGGTTGTGTTTACCGAAGCGATTAGGTCGCTTTCATGCCAAAGTATAGTGTATTTCACTATTGATGCATGGTGATAGTAAAAATGCTAAGTAAGAATGCATGATAAAAATGCTAAGTAATAATGCATGATGAGAATGCTAAGTATGAATGTATGTGATAGATGTTAAGTAATGCATGTAATATGTGCCAAGTAATAAACGTATAAGATGTATGTAAAGGAATGCATGTTGTCACAATAGGAAATGCTAAAAGAATTCATATTCACATAAAGTAGAAAGCATGCTAGTGATGATGCATAATGACAAGATAAGAATGCTAAGTAAATGCATTGAATGATGTTAGCTAAAGGCATGAGATAAGTGGCATTGTATGTTAACATAAAGTAGAAAGCATGCTAGTGATGATGCATAATGATAAGATAAGAATGCTAAGTAAAGGATATGTGTAAGTGGACATAAATGCACCTATATATCTAGTGGCATTAAACCTAGTGTCAAGGACATAGGTTAAACAAGCGTAATAATGAACCTAGTGTCATTGAACATAGGTTATTCACGAGTGGCATGTCAAGTATGATTCCTAGGTGTGGACAACTAGGAAAACAAGAACATGAGTGGCATTGAACCTAAAGTATGAACTTAGGTTGAGTAAAGGCTTGGACCTAGATAGGTCGATAACATAGGGTGAGACTAACCCTTGAGTTATGTAAAGTGGATTTCGGAATCCCTGCTGCTAGTGCAACGGTTGCTAGTGCAGCATACAAGCTCGATAGTTCTTGGCCGCGGGTGCATGTGGCATGTTCCTCTCCCACCGGAAGAACTTCGAGGCTTGTTATTGAGCAAGAATCATGAGCGCTAGGGTGCATGTGGCATGTTCCTCTCCCTATCGGGGATCTCGGCTGCGGGTGTATGCGGCATGTTCTTCTCCCACCGGGGGATCCCTGACCACGGGTGTACGTAGCTCTGGGCGACCCGTTGGGCGATGTGGTTTGTGGATTGAAGGCTGAGGTGCATGTGAGAGTTCCTTCACCTCGAGCTGGGCAGAGCGCGAACTATCCGCAGTTGATTGACTCAAGACCGAGTCGGATGGCATAGTTGGCTAAATTAAAGTAACCTTAGGAAAGAAAGGCTAATGTGTATAATATTACTAAGGCGTGAGTACCCTTAGTAAAGCGTAAAGAATAAAGAATAAAGAATAAGGAAAGGCTAATGCTAAAGAATAGCAAGTAATAAAGAATAAAGAAAGGCAAATACTAAAGAATACTAGTAAAGTAAAGAATGACTAAAAGTAAAGAATGGATAAGAATAAAGTGTAGAAGCAATTAATCTACTTATACGAGTTGCATAATTTACATATTGCATGTTGTGAGGCAAAAGCATGGTAACGTTAGTTGCATGATTTTTGATTTTATATCTATCTATTGGACTAACATGTTGTTTGCCTCCTTTGGACCTGATGGTCGAGCTCTTCCCTTGGGTGGCCGTACCCACTGGGAATCATGGAGTTGGTTCTCACCCCACGTTGTTTTGGGGTGTTACACGTTCACACGTGAGCGGCGCGGCGGCGCAAGGCAAGGGCATAGCTCCACAGATAGCGCCCTACCAACTAACATGTTGTTTGCTTCCTTTGGACCTGATGGTCGAGCTCTTCCCTTGGGTGGCCGTACCCACGGGGAACCCTGGATTTGGTTCTCACCCCACGTTGTTTTGGGGTGTTACAGATTCACACGTGAGCGGCGCGGCGGCGCGAGGCAAGGGCGTAGCTCCATAGATAGCGCCCTACCACAAAGACCAGAGATAGCGGTACCCTGAGTCGGCTACATAGGGATGTAAGACAATGAAAAGAATCAAGTTGTAATAATTTGTAATAATTGGATTGTATTTGGAAGTTGAATGTAAAAAAATATAATTTGTAATGTAAATTGTAATATGTGAGATGAATGCTTGTAATAGCAAGTAGAATTATGTTTTGATACCTCCTTATGCAATCTTTGGTTGAAATGTGTTCCTGGTTGGAACTTCGTACATTGTATTGATTGCGACGCCTTAAATGTACATGGGAGACTCTGTCCGCGATACAGGGGAAACCCTGTCCGTTCGGCGGTCTGTTGGCGTGCCCGAAACCGACCAAAAGGGGCGAGCTCGGGGCGTGACAGGGGAATATGCCATACACACCATAGCGGTCCAAGATTATTCTCGTGGGAGGGGAATATGCCACACACACCCGCAGCCAAGAATCTTCCATAAGCCTCACCTCGAAGTTCTTCTGGTGGGAGGGGAATATGCCACACACACCCGCGGCCAAGAACCGTCGAGTTCACAAGTCCTGGATTCCGGAATCCACTTTCCAAGTCTCAAGGGAAGTTACACACCCTATACTGTCGACCTATCTAGGTTCGACCCATGCACATCCTAGTGGTCACTTTACCACTATGTTCACAACCTAGGTTTAATGCCACGCTAGGTTCTATGCCATCTCTACCTAGATTCCACTTCTAGGTTTACTTGTTCAACCTATGCTTACTAACACTAGGTTCAATGCCACTCGTATCCAACCTATGTTCACGACAATAGATTCATGTCCAACCTATGTTTCATAACACTAGGTTCAATACCATTTATGTCCAACCTATGTCCACGACACTAGATTAAATGCCACACATATCCAACCTATGTTCACGACAGTAGGTTCAATGCCACTCGATCTACTTGACATGCTATTTGTCCACATCGAGTATATAGATATCAACATGCACATTCCATCTAGCACGTCCTACGATATGTGTAACATACCACATCCCTCGTAAATCATGCCGAGTTCCGTCAAAACGAGCAGAACATGGAATTGAACGAGTTAGAATGGACCCTGAGCACATTAGGGCTCATAGGAGAAGCAAAAAGGGACCCGAGAGAGAGAATCAGAAAATCTGGTTAAGTCCCAGATTTTGTGCTCTCGGGGATCGGTCCCTGAAGGAGAGACCGGTCCCCGTACGCGTAGCCTGCCAGGAAGTCCTGAGGCAACCGGTCCCTGGTGGTGAGACCGGTCCTCGGGAGACCGGTCCCTAAAGGGGCAGACCGGTCCCTCGCTGCGCAACAGCCGAAAAACCCGAAAATTTGGCTAAGTCCTGGAACACCCACGTTCGGGAACCGATCCCTGGTCGGGAAGACCGGTCCTCGAAGGCGAAAAACGCCCAGTCTGGGCAGATCAAGGGGAAACAAGTTGAGGGGTTTAAATGCAATTGTCACAACACTATATGTGGACACCCCTCTCTCTCCCACAGCCATTTTCACCCTTCTCACCCATTTCCTCTCTTTCTCTCTCTAGAACTCTTGCTCTAGGGCTTGGAGAAGAAGAAGAAGCAAGGGAAGGTGGATTTGGAGGCTTTGGTGGGTTCTACAAGCTCTCCTACAAGAAGGACTTGGAGGGGCTTGGGCTAAGGTGAGTTTTTGGTAGAAATGAGTCTAGGGCTTGGTTTTAATCCCTATGTTTTGGAGCTTTGGGTTGTTTTTGGCCATGGGAGCCTTCTATATGCCTTGAACTCCATGGAACCCATGAGAGCTCAAGTGCTCTCATGGTGGTTGGGTAGGGTTTGCCATGGAAGCCCTAGGGTTGGTTCCAAGGGTCTAGAAATCTTACTAGGATGCTTCTTAGATGATTCTAAGCTATTGTTTGCTTAAGGTTGGGATCGATTCATGGGAAAACCCTAAATGACAATATCAGGGTTTGAATTTGGGGCTTTTGCCCTAGGATTGTTCGGGGACAAATTGACCTCGCAGAAACCTAATTGGGGGTGCCCTAAACACGTTGGGCAACTCCGTTTAACATTACGAAAATGATAGAGTATAGTTCATGTACAAAAGGCCTAATATGGCACCGTTTTGATTATAGGGCGCGGAAGCGGCTTTTGTAAAATCCGGGAGTCGTCATAAACTACACCCACACGATTATTAGAGGTGGGGGGTGCACGCCGGAATCGTTGGATTCCCTTCTATGTCTGTTTTCTCTACTCTTGAGCATATATGTGTAGATATACCCATTCATGCATAGTAGGGTAGATACATGTGGAACTTGGTTTGACTTCATTTATATGTTTCTAACGTAGTTGAACATAGTGGACGATAGAACCAAGAGGACATGTGTGATTGGACCCTCAAGTTGTGTGAATGTGAGGTTGGACTTGGACAATAGAAAACAAGGGTGACATTGACATAGAAACAAGATTGGCATTGAGAGATAAACCGTTAAATCTAGTTTAACCAAATTATGGCATCATCACGGATATGGCCTTGAGAGTGGCAAGAATGAATAGGTAGAGACCTATCATGACATCGACATTGTGACCAGTGGCTATGAATCCTCAAGTTGGGGATTAGATCGATACTCACATTACGTCTTGGCTTGAGGGAGGTCGCTCCCCATCGAGCGGTGCGCTCCGGAGTTGGTCACCACTGGGCAAGGTAAAGTCCCACCAGTTGACGGTCCCTAGGGAGGTTCGAGTCCCCCGTTATTAAGGGATTTTGGGTTGTGAGTTATTGGGGTTAACAGAGTTAACCGGTAAGATTGGATAAGAGCCAAAGTTTGATTATGATTGGAGCATGCATGCATTTTCATTATCGCATTGAAATTATATATCTACTGACTTCTTTCCTGCAGGCATAGTATTAGTTGCATTAGTAGTGGTTACATTTCCTCCTTTGAAATACTTATGCCTGGATAGACCTAGTGGGTAAGTCGGCGAGGTCGGATGCCGAGCCCACTGGGAACTTCGTTATAGTTCTCACACCACTAACCCTACAGGTCCTAGCACGAGCGGGGCGGCGGAGGACCGAGGCAAGGGTTTAGCGTCGTAGGTAGCGGCCACCGGAGTAACATTACATTTTGTAGTCATTTCCCTTTTGGTGTATATGTAGCAGCTTTATTTTGTGGAATTAGAGATGTAAAGTTGTAAACAATCATGTATTTGGTGGATGACTAAATGTAAAAAGATATGATGGTTGAATGGAATGTAATAGCTTTGTTTACTTGAATTTGGTTTAAATGAAATCAAATATCATGTGTGGTGTATATTTAGCTTAGAACTTTCGCTTCCGTTGTTGCTTGCCCTTGTGCAAGCCTTGTATTATATATGTAATTCTCTTGTTGATTGCCTATTTATACATGTTGTTAGAGCCTTGGGCGGACAGGGGAGGCTCTGTCCGTTCGGCGTCTGTTGACGTGACCCGAACCCGACCAAATTGGCGGGGATTGGGGCGTGACAGATATAATGGTATCAGAGAGAAGTGGAAAGCAAAAGTCTAGGAGTGACCTAGAAACCATAGGTTTGGAGACCCTAAGGACTTAGGAAAACGCTTGACGTGGACTTGGTTTATGCGAAAGCGAATGATTGGGTTAACTATAACACTTCTCTAGAAGGAAGTAGAGATGGATTAGCAGGCTTAATTGTTGTCTACTTAAGGGACTCTGTGGGGCGGCCGACCACATAACACCGAGAGTGGAAATAATTAGGCTTGTGCTTTCGCTTAATTTGGTAGTTGTTTGTAACGTGTAAGAGTCACGTGCTTCGAGTACTAATGTGTGTGTATACATTGCGTTTCACGACGCGATGGCACCACCAAGGAGAGTTACGAGGTCCACACCGGCGGAGCCTCGGGAGGAGCCAGGGCAGTCGGGGTCGGACGACGTGCGTGAGCTGCGAGCCCAGGTAGCGGCGTTGGCCGGGGTTATGCGGCTTCAAGGAGAGAGGATTGGGCAGCTCCATGAAATGATGGCGCAACAGGCAGCGGCGGCCTCTGTGCCGAGGGATCCGCCTGCACCAGCTGCTCCTGTAGCACCACCTCTTGCGGTGGAGGCAGCGCAAGTGACGGCTATTCCTCCGACGGCATCGGGTTCATCGGCTCCAATTTTCGATGTACTTGAGGCCGAGCAGGAGCGCACGTTGGCGGCGCTGACGGCATTTAAGCGGTTTAACCCTCCAACCTTCAACGGTGACGTGAAGGATCCGTGGACGACGGAGAATTGGTTAACCGCGATGGAGGCCTTATTCGAGGATATCTATACTCTTGAGAAGGATAAAGTTCACCTAGCGGCTCATTGCTTCGATAGGTCGGCTCGGTTGTGGTGGAACCAAGCGAGAAAAAATCGCTCGCTAGGGCACCCTTTCCTTACTTGGGAAGCGTTCCGGGAGATGCTGCTGATGGAGTATTTCCCCGAAAGCGACAAAAGGAAAATCAAGGAGGATTTCAGGAAGCTGAGGCAAAGAAGCCGTTCAGTGCGGGAGTACGAGAGGGAGTTCACGCACATGATTAACTGTGTGCCAGACTTGGTCCATGGAGATAGGAACCGAGCGGAAGTATTCGAGCGCGGGTTGCGACCCGAGATTTTTAAGGTCATACATGCTTTCCGGTTGAAGACCTACGAGGAAGTGCTTGATCGCGCGCTTTGGGTGGAGCGCGGGAATGCAATCGCGCGTGATGAGCGCGAGACCTTTGAGAGAGAAAGGGAAAGAGATAAGACAGAAAAGCGGCCGGCTGGTGGATCGGCGGGGCAGTCGAGTTCTAAGCGACCCCCGCGACCACAACGATTGCAATGGCGGGGAGGTAGGAGTCAGACACGGGGCCAGATTAACTACCCGTGTGTGATATGCGGCAGGTAGCATAGAGCCACCAGTTGCCCACAGCGGGAGGGGCGGTGTTATCGATGTGGCCAACCGGGGCACATGAGTCGAGAGTGCCCGGGCGGCGCGTCTCCAGCCCCGTCATCAGCCTCAGTACAGTACACGCAGCGACAGCTGGCGGGACTGCCACCCGCAACATCTGCTGGACGATCATCGGCGCCACGTAAGCCGGAGGCTTCTCGAGCACCTAGTGGGCGGGTTTTTGCCACTTAGGTGGAGGAGCCACCAATCATCGTTCCCGACGACGTCGTGGCAGGTATTATTCTCATCAGAGGCACTAGGGCTAGAGCCATTTTTGATACGGGTGCATCTCATTTATTCATATTAGCATCATTTGCACGAGCTCATAATATAGAGATCACTCATAATGAGGAGTATTGGTTCGTGAACACTCCCGCGCACTCGATCGACGTCTATGATGAGTGCTTGGACTGCCCAGTGCAAATAGGTGATTGGGTTATGCCGATCGACCTCCTCGTGTTGAAGGAAATGTGGGGATTCGAAGTAATCTTGGGGATCAACTGGCTCTCCAAGTACTACGCGGTTATAGATTGTGAAAGAAGGGTGATCACGTTCCGTGAACCCAACCAAGAGGAGTTTGTCTATCGGGCGTGCAAGGGCAAACGCTTTGCAGCCACTATATCGACGGTGAGGGCGAAAAGAATGATCAAGGGCGGTTGTAAGGCCTACTTGGCGACCATCGTAGACCCTCGAAAGGAATACCCGGAACTGGAGAGTATTCGAGTTGTGCGGGAGTATCCGGATGTATTCCCAGCGGAGTTACCGGGATTGCCCCCAGATCGGGAAGTCGAGTTCGTCATTGACTTGATTCCCGGGGCGGCGCCGATTTCGAAGGCTCCGTATAGAATGGCACCGGTGGAGTTGAAGGAATTGAAAGCTCAATTACAAGACTTGCTCGATAAGGGCTTCGAACGGCCGAGCGTGTCCCCGTGGGGAGCTCCGGTGCTATTTGTAAAGAAGAAGGACGGAACACTCCGGCTCTGCGTTGATTACCGCGAGTTGAATAGAGTGACGATCAAGAACAAATACCCGTTGCCAAGAATTGATGACCTGTTCGACCAATTGCAGGGGTCAAGGGTATATTCAAAGATTGATCTGCAGTCGGGGTATCATCAATTGAAGATACGTCCCAAAGATGTGCACAAGACGGCATACCGCACGCGGTACGGCCATTATGAGTTTACGGTCATGCCATTCGGGCTCACTAATGCACCGGCGGCATTTATGGACTTAATGAATCGGATCTTCCGTCCGCTATTGGACTGGTGCGTCGTGGTTTTCATTGACGACGTATTGGTATATTCTCGGATCGAGGAAGAACACGAGGAGCATCTAAGACTCGTCTTGGAGATACTTCGGAAGGAAAAGATGCGAGTTTTGGCTTTCGGAGGTCACCTTTTTGGGCCACGTTGTATCCGGAGATGGCATCTCGGTGGATCCAAAGAAAGTTGAGGCGATTAAAGATTGGCCTCGCCCAACGAGTGTAGCGGAAATTCGTAGCTTCCTTGGACTTGCGGGCTATTACCGGCGGTTCGTGGAAGGGTTTGCTAAGATAACAATTCCACTAACGCGCCTTACGCACAAAGGGGTGAAGTTTGTGTGGAGCCCCGAGTGTGAGCGGAGCTTTGAGGAGCTGAAGACTAGACTGACGTCTACTCCGGTGCTTTCTTTGCCGACGCCGGGAGAAAACTATGTCGTATACAGTGATGCCTCATACATCGGTCTCGGGTGTGTCTTAATGCAAAACGGCCGAGTCATAGCTTATGCTTCGCGCCAATTGAAGAGTTATGAAAAAAACTACCCGACTCACGATCTTGAGCTAGCGGCGGTTGTTTTCGCGCTAAAACTATGGAGGCATTACTTGTATGGGGAACATTGTGAGATCTACACCGATCATAAGAGTCACAAATATTTGTTCACCCAGAAGGAGCTGAACTTGCGACAGCGGCGGTGGTTAGAGTTGCTTAAAGATTATGATGTCACGATTCTCTACCACCCCGGAAAAGCGAACGGCGTGGCCGATGCTCTAAGTAGAAAGTCGGGAAAAAATTTGGCGGTGGAAATTACGCCTCAACCGGCATTGCAGAAGGAGATGCAACGGTTGGGACTAGAAGTTGTGGCGCCGGGAGTGCCGGCAACACTTGTCACCTTAATTGTGCAACCAACCTTGTTGGAGAAAATTAAAGAATTACAAGCATCGGATGAGTTTCTCCAAAAGGTGCGGGGTAAAGTTGAAAGTGGTAGTGCCGATGATTATGGCATTGAAATCGACGGCGCACTACGATATCGAGGTCGTTGGTGCATTCCCAAGGACGACGATCTTCGGAGGGCGATTATGCAAGAAGCGCATCAATCTCCCTATAGCATCCACCCGGGCGGCACCAAAATATATCAAGATTTGAAATTGCATTATTGGTGGCTGGGCATGAAGAGGGATATAGGGGAGTTCGTGGCGCAATGCCTCACGTGCCAACAAGTGAAGGCGGAGCGTCGATTTCCAGCGGGAAAATTGCAGAGCCTACCTATACCCGTGTGGAAATAGGAAAACATTGCAATGGACTTTGTGACGGGGCTGCCTAAGTCACAGGGTGGACATGACGCGATATGGGTAGTTGTGGACCGGTTGACAAAATCGGCACACTTTTTGCCGATTCACACTACTTGGTCGGGCGATAAGTTAGCTCAAGTCTATATCGACGAGGTGGTGAGACTTCATGGGGTTCCGGTATCTATTGTATCGGATCGGGACCCTAGGTTCACATCTCATTTCTGGAAGAGCTTACAAGAGGCACTAGGCACGCGGCTCGACTTTAGTACGGCATTCTATCCTCAAAGTGACGGTCAATCGGAGAGGACGATTCAAATACTTGAGGACATGCTTCGAGCGTGTGTACTTGATTATAAGGGCGGATGGCACGATCATTTACCGATGGCAGAATTCGCATATAACAATAGTTATCAGGAAAGTATTGCGATGGCGCCATTCGAGGCCCTGTATGGAAGGAAGTGTCGCTCGCCGATACACTGGAGCAATGTGGGCGAGAAAATGGTTCTTGGCCCGGATGTGGTGCGGGAGGTGGAAGAGAAGGTCCGCCTTGCCCGACAAAGGTTAGTAACGGCGCAATCAAGGCACAAAAGTTATGCCGACAAGCGGCGAAAGGATATTGAGTTCGCGGTAGGAAACCGCGTATTTCTAAAAGTATCGCCGATGCGAGGAGTTAAGAGGTTCGGTGTTCGCGGAAAATTGAGCCCCCGCTATATCGGACCCTTCGAGATTTTGGAACGAGTTGGAGCGGTGGCCTACAAGTTGGCATTACCACCGAGGCTGGCGGGAGTACATGATGTATTCCATGTATCTCAACTCCGCAAGTATATGTACGACCCGGATCATATTCTCTCGTACATACCGATAGAACTTCAAGAGGATATGACTTATGAGGAGTTCCCGGCGTATATTGTCAATAGGGAGGTGCGAAAGCTTCGGAACAGCGAAATCCTATATGTCAAGATTCATTGGTGCGAACATGATGACCGGAAAGAAACGTGGGAGCTCGAAAGCGAAATGAGGGAGCGTTATCCTCACCTCTTCGAGGATCCGAAGTGAGGTATGAAATTTAAATTTCAACCTTAGAAGTTTCGCGGACGAAACTAAATTAAGGGGTGGAGAATGTAACATACCACATCCCTCGTAAATCGTGCCGAGTTCCGTCAAAACGAGTGGAACGCGGAATTGAACTAGTTAGAATGGACCCTGAGCACATTAGGGCTCATAGGAGAAGCAAAAAGGGACCCGAGAGAGAGAATCAGAAAATCTGGTTAAGTCTCAGATTTTGTGCTCTCGGGGACCGGTCCCTGAAGGAGAGACCGGTCCCCGTACGCGTAGCCTGCCAGGAAGTCCTGAGGCAACCGGTCCCTGGTGGTGAGACCGGTCCTTGGGAGACCGGTCCCTAAAGGGGCAGACCGGTCCCTTGCTGCGCAACAGCCGAAAAACCCGAAAATTTGGCTAAGTCCTGGAACACCCACGTTCGGGAACCGGTCCCTGGTCGGGGAGACCGGTCCCCGAAGGCGAAAAACGCCCAGTCTGGGCAGATCAAGGGGAAACAAGCTGAGGGGTTTAAATGCAATTGTCACAATACTATATGTGGACACCCCTCTCTCTCCCACAGCCATTTTCACCCTTCTCTCCCATTTCCTCTCTTTCTCTCTCTAGAACTCTTGCTCTAGGGCTTGGAGAAAAGAAGAAGAAGCAAAGGAAGGTGGATTTGGAGGCTTTGGTGGGTTCTACAAGCTCTCCTACAAGAAGGACTTGGAGAGGCTTGGGCTAAGGTGAGTTTTTGGTAGAAATGAGTCTAGGGCTTGGTTTTAATCCCTATGTTTTGGAGCTTTGGGTTGTTTTTGGCCATGGGAGCCTTCTATATGCCTTGAACTCCATGGAACCCATGAGAGCTCAAGTGCTCTCATGGTGGTTGGGTAGGGTTTGCCATGGAAGCCCTAGGGTTGGTTCCAAGGGTCTAGAAACCTTACTAGGATGCTTCTTAGATGATCCTAAGCTATTGTTTGCTTAAGGTTGGGATCGATTCATGGAAAAACCCTAAATGACAATATTAGGGTTTGAATTTGGTGGTTTTGCCCTATGATTGTTCGGGGACGAATTGACCCCGCGGAAACCTAATTGGGGGTGCCTTAAACACGTTGGGCAACTCCGTTTAACATTACGAAAATGATAGAGTATAGTTCATGTACAAAAGGCCTAATATGGCACCGTTTTGATTATAGAGCGCGGAAGCGGCTTTCGTAAAATCCGGGAGTCGTCATAAACTACACCCACACGATTATTAGAGGTGGGGGGTGCACGCCGGAATCGTTGGATTCCCTTCTATGTCTGTTTTCTCTACTCTTGAGCATATATGTATAGATATACCCATTCATGCATAGTAGGGTAGATACATGTGGAACTTAGTTTGACTTCATTTATATGTTTCTAACGTAGTTGAACATAGTGGACGATAGAACCAAGAGGACATGTGTGATTGGACCCTCAAGTTGTGTGAATGTGAGGTTGGATTTGGACAATAGAAAACAAGGGTGACATTGACATAGAAACAAGATTGGCATTGAGAGATAAACCGTTAAATCTAGTTTAACCAAATTATAGTATCATCACGGATATGGCCTTGAGAGTGGCAAGAATGAATAGGTGGAGACCTATCATGACATCGACATTGTGACCAGTGGCTATGAATCCTCAAGTTGGGGATTAGATCGATACTCACATTATGTCTTGGCTTGAGGGAGGTCGCTCCCCCTCGAGCGGTGCGCTCCGGAGTTGGTCACCACTGGGCGAGGTAAAGTCCCACCAGTTGATGGTCCCTAGGGAGGTTCGAGTCCCCCGTTATTAAGGGATTTTGGGTTGTGAGTTATTGGGGTTAACAGAGTTAACCGGTAAGATTGGGTAAGAGCCAAAGTTTGATTATGATTGGAGCATGCATGCATTTCCATTATCGCATTGAAATTATATATCTACTGACTTCTTTCCTGCAAGCATAGTATTAGTTGCATCAGTAGTGGTTACTTTTCCTCCTTTGAAATACTTATGCCTGGATGGACCTAGTGGGTAAGTCGGCGAGGTCGGATGCCGAGCCCACTGGGAACTTCGTTGTAGTTCTCACACCACTAACCCTACAGGTCCTAGCACGAGCGGGGCGGCGGAGGACCGAGGCAAGGGTTTAGCGCCGTAGGTAGCGGCCACCGGAGTAGCATTACATTTTGTAGTCATTTCCCTTTTGGTGTACATGTAGCAGCTTTATTTTGTTGAATTAGAGATGTAAAGTTGTAAACAATCATGTATTTGGTGGATGATTAAATGTAAAAAAGATATGATGGTTGAATGGAATGTAATAGCTTTGTTTACTTGAATTTGGTTTAAATGAAATCAAATATCATGTGTGGTGTATATTTAGCTTAGAGCTTTCGCTTCCGTTGTTGCTTGCCCTCGTGCAAGCCTTGTATTATATATGCAATTCTCTTGTTGATTGCCTATTTATACATGTTGTTAGAGCCTTGGGCGGACAGGGGAGGCTCTGTCCGTTCGGCGTCTGTTGACGTGACCCGAACCCGACCAAATTGGCGGGAATTGGGGCGTGACAATATGTAATTATGAATTTCATTTATCATTTCTAGACTATGTCACTATGCATTCCTCTAGTATGTATTTCAACATATCAATATGCAATTATCATCTAACATATATTTCTTTAATGCGTCAACATGCATATACATTCATCCAAAGTAGTTATTATATAGCATCTCATGCATTCTCATGGCATTCACCCTATGCATTCATCTATGCAATCAACTACAATTACTCATATATGCATCAACGAGAATTCATACTCCACTTTGACATGGAGGCGACCTAGTCGCTTCGGTGAAGCGCAACCCACCTATTATCGCGTTCCGATTGCTTGTAGTCACTTGCAATCGGCCTCCACGGCACACGCCGCTCGGTTTGGCTCGAACTAGCAAATGTTCACCAACCGTGCATCAATCCGTGGCCCAGGTCCTCAAGGGTCACCATCTAGATGCCCCGATACTAGGAATCCGTTTTCGTAATTTTTGGACGCCACCTCGGCGCTCCAGGCGGAAACGAAGCCGAAAACGTCATTTTCGCCAATATCTACGCTAGCCTCGTCGAATTGCCGAACTGAGGCCACCAACACGTCAGGAAACCTAACAATTAGGTTTACATGGGTCTAATTTAGATCAAACCCCTACATTTACAAAAACCCCCATTTCTAGCCCTAGCTCTAGCATCATCTCCAAATAACCCAAATTTTATGGTAGAAACATGCCAGAAACACTCTAGGGACTACTAGAACACTAAACAGTAAGAATTAAACCAAATTCCAAAAACTTACCAAATTGCGAATGCCGAGACGGAAGCACCCCGCTCAAATGAGCGCACGAGGGCCCGAACCGTCGCCTCCCATGCGTTCACGAGCTCCTTTTCCTCCAAAATCCCAAATTTGAGAGATGGATCTAGAGATATAGAGGAGATATCTAGAGAGAGGGAGTGCTTCTCTCTCTCTACCCAAATGTGTGTGTTGTGTGTGGAATGAGGAGGAGGAAGAAAGGGGGACCAAACCCCTCTTATAAAGCAAGCCCCCCACAAATAACCATAATGCCCTGCTGTTTCTGGGCATTTTCGGGCTTTGGGGACCGGTCCTTGAAGCCAGGTACCGGACCCCGTAGGTCCAGAAAATCTGCATTTTTGGTACTTAGCCAAAATTTCAGCAATTTTAGCCTCTGGTCCGTTTTCACTAGTTTTCGCTCATAGGGCCTCCGATTCATCTCTAATCGTACCAAGACCCCCAATACATATTTTCGAGCGTGTTTAAACCGTCTTTTCATCCACGCCTTGCCGGATTTCGGCCAAGGTCCAATCATAGCTTTTCGGGTTCCATTTTCGCGCCCGACGCGTACCGAAAACTCCCAAACGCACCCGAACTTCACCGGAACCATTCTAATGGCTTTCCAAACTAACATACACCGTAACTTCATAACTTAAGAAGTTCGGTATTTTACACTCTCCCCTCTTTAAAAGAGTTTCATCCTCGAAACTCAAATCATTTCTTAATTCGAGTTATCGAGCAACTACGAGTACCAATGCACTTTCTTACTCCGGAGTGGCCTTACACTTATTGGAACTGTCCTAAGGTCCACTACAGAGGACACTAGACCAAACTCATGCACATCTGCTAAGTGCAACACCGAAAGTGCATTACGGCTTCCGCAAGTCTCGGTGGCAGCGCAAGTCGACACTCAACGACTCTACACGCTCCAACACCACTCGCTAACCAGCATACAAAGAACTGCTCTTTGTATTTCTCATCCCATCAGGGAAGCACACTCCGATTCGTTCACCGGCATTGCCTAGAGGCAATATCATTGGTGAATCGACCCATCGCGAGTGCTCCAACCTCAACCGAATCCTTGCTCTATCACGAGATGGCACACTCCGGCACTTCTCCAACTCAATCCTCAAGAGAGCACTATCTTCAATTCGCGTGGCTATCCATTACACAAGTGTCTCCTAGAGACCACTTTACTTCGACCAATACCAATTCGTCCTTGCAATGAATTCACACGAATACTCCGTTCGTGAATCCCAGCCAAACTCCTCGACGGAGTTACCGCCTAAATCTGTCTCAACAACGTACAACGTCTCTCGCTTACACTCGTAAACCCAATCATCATTGGGGGAAATTCTCACTCGGGAATTCGCACACACTCCAACTAGGAGCAACCATGACCCCAAACCACGTCATATCTTCGGGTTGGGTCACTACACACTCGGTGTATCATTGATAATACGATCCAACACATGGCATTCCACGCTCTCGGGTCTAAGCTCGGACTACCGTCCTGATCAAAACTCTACCCTAACCGTAGGAACCGGGCCGCTGTCACACAGAGCTGACTGCGCCTGCCTAAAGGGCCCCAGGCTCCACAGTCCACAATTGGTCCAGGCACGGATCGTCCCTAAGCACTACCCGCCATCGTCATCCTACACGACATGCTCTACCGAGTCATACGCACCACTACCAGCTCCTAAGCACCTAGTGCAAGCCACCAACCCTACGAGTGATCCAAGGCACGCTTCACACTTAGCAATGCTGAAGTGCTACTGCCAACTCACTCTCTCGGCTGAATCAAATCCGCACTTCATGAGCATCTATACTCGAGCGCTAATACGTCGTGTACTAAGTCTAGCCAATGCACACCAGCCACACAAGCACGACTCACCCACCTCAATTCGAGGTAGGCAACGCACTATCACAACTCATGCATACCAGGGTAGCTACACTGACCCATGTCTTGGTTCCTACTATACTCATGCTTAAATAGGAGCAAATGACCTCAAGGTAAATGCATGCAATTTTCCAAGTCCACATCATGCAGAAGCATATGATTGTCTCAATTAAATCATACCTGCTATGACATTGTCAGCAGTAGCAGGTTCCTCAACCTGGGTGTCACGCCCCGAGCCCGCCTCTTTGGTCGGATTCGGGCACGCCAACAGACCGCCGAACGGACAGGGTTTCCCCTGCACGCGGACAGAGTCTCCCCTGTACGTTCAAGGCGTCGCAATCAATACAATTACAAGAGGTTCCAAACAGGAACAATTTTTCAACAACGATTGCATAAGGAAGGTATCAAACAACATAACACATCCTATGTTATTACAATCATTCATCTCATCATTTTACATCGCATTTTTCATTACATTGATCCTCAACTTCCAAATATACAATCGATTTCTAAACATAATATTACAACATCGATTCTTTTCTTTTCTTTTCTTATACCCCTAAGAAGCCGACTCAGGGTGCTGCTATCTGGTCTCTGTGGTAGGGCGCTAACTACGGAGCTACGCCCTTTCCTCGCGCCGCCGCGCCGCTCGCGTGTGAACCTGTACCCCCAAAAACAACAACACGGGGGTGAGACTATTGTCCATAGTCGTCATGGATAGTCCACCCAAGTGAAAAACTCAACCTCACCAGGTCCAAAGAGACTGCACGACATATTAGTCCAACAGATATATATACATATAACATCATGCAATACATGTTCATTGCCTCACAAATATGCAAATATGCAACTGTCATTCTTACCATTAGCTCTTCTTTAGAATATGCAATTCTTTATCATTAGCCATTCTTAATTCTTTAATCTTTATTCTTTATTTTTATCTTATTGTTTGTTCTTTAATTCTTTATTCTTTTATCTTTATTCTTTGTCTTTGCTAAGGGCACTCGCACCTTGGTCGCATTATACACATTTGCTAATTCTTAATACAATTAACAAACGTTTCTCAATGTCATCTTTCATTCACAGGGTTACCTTTCCGCCTAGCCACTAGCACCTACTCGTCTTGAGTCAATTCATAAATGAATACATAATCCACTTTCCAATCCATATTCCTTTTTGTTCTTTGTTCTTAATCTCACGGCTAACCCGGGGTTTCGCCACATTAACTTGCTTCACATTAAGTCCATCAATCGCAGGAACTCACACCGCTAGGACCGTCCTTACGGTCTACTCCAACCCCGGATGCCAAACTCCGGAGCGCATCGCCCGAGGGGGAGCGACCGCCCTCGAGCACGGAACTCATAGCAAGTAATGATCAATCCTTAACTCTAAGGATAGTAGTTGGATCATGGTTTTACACTAAGTCTAGTGTTCTTTACATACTTATGTTGCCACTCTAGCAATCATTGTCTTTACATCTCTTTTACTTTTGCTAACTCTAGCAATCACTTTTTCACATTCCTTTACTTTAAGCTATCTTTAGCTTTCACATTCTTTAACTTTACAACTTCTTTATGCCACATTACATTACATTGTCTTTAGCCATCATCATTATTCTTTACATCACATTGCTTTGCCTTGTCTCAAGTCATTATCATTAGGTTCTCACATTACATCTCATGCATACACATAGATTATTTAGTATTCTTAATCATTCTAAAAGCACGTGTACTCCACATCATGCAACATTACATATTATCATCACATTGTTTTATATTATCTTTAGCCATTATCATTGTTCCTTACATCACATTTATCTTTGATCCCACACTAACTTTTCCCCCTATGTCCACTTACATTTCGAATGTCACTCGATCTATGTTCAACATGCATATATTTTGTCATCCATTGTAGTCATTACTTAGCATTTTATGCATTCGTTAACATTTACTACATGCATTCTCGGTTAGTACAAACTCATAACTTTCATTTGACACTCTATTTAGCATTTCTATAATATGCACATATAAATTAACATCAACTCATGCACTCATTTGCAATCTATCTTATATCATGCATCTTAATTAGCATACTTTATCATGCATTCCAAATAGCATACTTTAATCTTATCATGCATTCTTAAATAGCACATACTTTATCATGCGTCAATAGTAAACATACTACACTTTAGCATGGAAAGCGACCTAATCCTTCGTGACACAACCCACCTCAAAACGCTTTCCGATTGCTTGTCGACACTTTCAATCGGCCTCCCGCGGCATCCGTAACCCGTTGGCGCCGAACTCTTGCGCGCCACCCGAACGCCACCAATTCGCGATCCGTCTGTTCGGAGTTTATTCCCCGACACCACGATGCTCCCGATCCATTCTCATCGATTTTGGAGGCTTATCCCGCGTGCTGCGGCTATCTGTACCAAAACAGATTGTTTTCGTCAATAACTTTGCGTACACTCTCCGAATTGTCGAACCGAGCACACCAACGCGTTCGTTATATCCCCCAATTAGGTTTATAGAGGGTCAATTGAGATCAAACTCAACTATTTACAAAAACCCTCTTAGGAGCCCTAATATGCAACTATTGCAAAATCCACCATTTCATCTCATGAATCAAGCATAAACCATCTATTTAGCATGCTAGGATTCCATTAAAATCATCTTAGAGTATAAGAACTTAACCCTAAAGATCTACCATTAGAGAGCATAAGCTTATTCTTAAGCTTGCTCCCATGGCTCAAGGAAGGAGATGAAGATGAAGCTCCATCTTCTTGGCCTCTTCTCCTTCATCTCTTCTCTTTCTCTTCTCTTTCTTTCTCTTCTCATCACTCTTTTCTTTCTAGAGAGAGAGAGGAGAGGTTTTGTGTGGGAGAGTGAGAGAAATGAGAGAAAGAGAGAAAGGGTCCTCTCTATACACTCTCATAAGTGCCATTTTGCACTTAAGCCCTCCACAATGCTTCCCTCGCACAGCCAAACTGGGCATTTCGGGCTTCGGGACCGGTCCTTGCGATGAGAGACCGGTCCCTGAGAGACGGTCCTTGCTGAAGAACCGGTCCCGAAGGTCCAGAAATCAGCCTTCAAGGACTTAGCCAAATTTTCAGCTTTCACGCGTTTTAGCTCCGTTCGCTCGTTTTCGCTCGTTTGACCTCCGATTCATTTCAAATCGAACCGAGACTCTCCAAACATGTTTTCGAATATGTTTCATCATCTTTTCATCCACGCTAATGCCGGATTTAACTCACGGTCAACATAGCCTTTCGGCTCCGTTCCGCGCCCTATGCGCACCGAAGCACCCGAGTGCTCCCGAACTTTGCCGGGACATTCCAATGGCTTTCCTAAGCTAACTTACATCGTAACTTCATGAATTTAGAAGTTCGGTATATTACAGTCTCCACCCCTTAAAAGAATTTCGTCCGCGAAATTCAAACCACAACTCGATCAGCTCATCGAGTAATTGAGGGCACCAATAGCACTTTTCCAACTTCGGAATGGCTTACACACCTTGGAACTATCTCAAAAGAACTACCTACGGAGGGCAACCCAAACTCACATACAACTTTGTAAAGGTGCATCCCACAAAGTGCATATACGGTATCCACCATTCTTGGTGGAAGCGGCAAAGTCGGAATTCAACGACTACACACACTCCAACCCCACTTGTCATTTGCATGCAAGAACTCTTTTTGCATTTACTTTCCCTTTAGGGAATACATTCCGATTCTATCTCCAACATTGCTTAAAAGGAAACATCACTGATGCATCGCTTCCTCGCGAGTGCTCTAATCCAACACCGATCTTTAGCTCTAACAGTACATGGCCCCACCTCGCACATCCTAAATCCAATCCTCAAACTCCACGTGCTTCTCACAAGTTCAAGGTCTCACCACGACACTTCATCTTCTGATACCATGTCCGCTCCGTTTTCGTGAGGAAGCATGCAACGTCTTATTACTTTCGCAAAGGCTCACATGAACACGTCATTCGTAACTCAAATCAAACTCCCCGATAAGGCTATTCGCCAAATCACCTTCCTCGACTTTCCACAGGTGGACCAAGGCCACCAATCCTACGTAGGCCTACCGCCTAACTTTCTCAATACGCAGGCGTCTCTCGCTCGGCAATGCAGAGCCAAATCATCATTGGCGAAATTCTCACTTGGGATTCGCACACACTCCAACCAGGAGCAACTAAGATCCCAAACGTTACAATTCTCGGTTGGGTCACACTCTCACTCTCATACACTATCCATCGCACTAACACTGCTCTATTGAGCAATACGTACCACTATCGGCTCCTATGCACCAAGTGCGAGCCACACGCCCCACGAGTAATCCGTGGCACGCTTCACACCCTAGCAATGCTCAGGTGCTACTGCCACACACTCATCCGCTAAACTAAAATCCGCACTCCACGAGTAACTATAACCTCGTGTATCGCACGCCCTAAAGCGCTCCACACACTATGTCCAGCATTAGGCAACTCTTGCCTATGCACCTCGGCCACACAAGCATGGCTCACCTACCTCGATTCGATGTACTACTAGGCAAAAGCGCCAGTAGTTGCGCAACAACCGTTCCATCGGAGCAACATCCTGAATACTCGAACCATCGAGTATCCATAAGTGTCATGTCACAACTCTCAGCAATCAGGCTATAACATTGCTCTGCGAGTTAGTCCGTCACTCCCATCTCTTACCGTGAATCTCATCATAGACACATCACTAGCAACGTCGCCTAGTGCCATCCAGTTCTCTACCTGCACCGGCAGGTGCTACACTTTCAACACATAACTGCCCCGGGTATTTACATTTATTCTGCTCACTTGGACCCTACTATGCTACTACATAAAACAGTAGTAATTAATTACACGCTCAATGCATGCAAGCACCAACTTTACATTATGCAGAAACACATAATTGCATTAAATGCTCATACCTGCCATGACATTGTCAGTAGCAGGTTCATGTCCCGGACATAGTTCACGATAGGGAGATAATTCCGTTCGTATTCTCTAACTGAGCGTCTCCTTGCCGCACTTCCTAACTTGTCCTGAAGCTTTCCTCTTTCACTGTCGGGGAAGTCAGTAGAAAGATACCATTCCCGAAACTCATCCCATGCCATGGAGGAATACTAGGCGATCGTTCCGTCGAATGCCTTCCAACCACACTTCGCCGACTGTTTCAAACAATACACGCTAGGGGTACCTTGTCCCGCTCCAAGGTAGACAGCACCGTTCGAAGGCGTTTCACGGAGTCAATCCACGTATCCACAATCCACGAAATGACATTCTCTCCGTCGAAAGATAGGTTGATCAAACTTTATGAAGGTCATAGGGCTGCAAAAGCCCGCCTTTTCTTTCTTTCCCTTCCTTTCTTCTTTCTCTTCTTTGTCTTCTAGAGAGAGAAAGAGAGATATGAGAGAGTGTGTGGATGGGAAATGAGAGAAAAGAGCTCTCATACTCCTCACATAACCCCACATTTGCATAAGTGCAAACAAGCCTCTCAACTTTTACTCTTTACAGCTGCCCTAATGGGTCATTTTCAGGTTCGGGGACCGTCTCCTCGACGAGGACGCGTCTCCGAGAGCTCTCCCCGCGGTCAGCAGGGCTCACGCCGATGCATCCGCCTCCCCGATTGACGCGTCTCTCGGGATCGGTCTCTCCTGCAGGGACCGATTCCCGAGAGCTTGTCCACCGGGACTTAGTCATTTTTCTCCTTTCGCGTGTCTGCGCGTGGGGGACCGGTCTCTCCCACCAGGGACCGGTCCCGAGAGCAAAAACTGCACGTTGCAGATTTTGATTCCCAAAGCTCTCGAAGATCCCAGCAACGCACTTTGCATTATTTGACGCCTTCGCCTTTTCCGAAGTGTACCAACCTCGCTCTTTGGTCAATTTGACCAAGGTTCGATTTCGCTTACCACGAAGTTTCGGTATATTACACCTACAATTTTCCGGAGTCTCTTAATTCGCTCCCTCCTGGTGTATACAGCCTCCTGCGCCGCTGCCCACATCTGCTCGTTGCCTCACCACACCCACAATGTGGCCAACCATTCGCGAAGTTCCAATCTCCGCGTCGTCTGGATTGCTCTGGGACATACTGTGCCCACCGTCGATCTAAACGAAGATCGCCTACCGGTGCCATCGTTACCTAGAACATAACAACTCAACTAACTCTCAACCTTCTAGGTCGAGCTACGAGACAACTGACATCAACTCAATATCGGGCGATAAGTCATACAAGGGCATCTATTCTCATCACTCGGTTTCATGTTGTATCGCGTCCAACATGAACACTCTCGGTAGAGAATAGACAACACTGGATCTACCTCTAATCTCCTTTTTAGAGTTTACAAACACAACCCAATCCTTAACCTTTCGCCAAGTCACAAGTCCTCGTCTCTCACGAGCCTTAATCTCCTATGGTTACTATCCTAGGGTCTCCGAGAGTTCATCTAAACCACTTTCCCATTCTCTATTTTATGCTCTGATACATCTTATCTGTCACGCCCCGAGCCCGGCCTCTTTGGTCGGATTCGGGCACGGCCAACAGACCGCCGAACGGACAGGTTTCCCCTGCACGCGGACAGAGTCTCCCTGTACGTTCAAGCGTCGCAATCAATACAATTACAAGAGGTTCCAAACAGGAACAATTTTTTAAACAACGATTGCATAAGGAAGGTATCAAACAACATAACACATCCTATGTTATTACAATCATTCATACTCATCATTTTACATCGCATTTTCATTACATTGTCCTCAACTTCAAAATATACAATCGATTTCTAAACATAATATTCAACATCGATTCTTTTCTTTTCTTATACCCCTAAGAAGCCGACTCAGGGTGCTGCTATCTGGTCTCTGTGTAGGCGGCTAACTACAGCTACGCCCTTTCCTCCGCCGCCGCCGCTCGCGTGTGAACCTGTACCCCCAAAAACAACAACACGGGGGTGAGACTATTGTCCATAGTCGTCAGTGGGTACAGCCACCCAAGTAAAACTCAACCCACCAGTTCAAAGAGCACTGCAACATATTAGTCCAACAGATATATATACATATAACATCATGCAATACATTGTTCATGCCTCACAATATGCAAAATAATGCAACTCTTAGTCATTCTTTACCATTAGCCTTTCTTTAGAATATGCAATTCTTTATCATAGCCATTCTTTATTCTTAATCTTATTCTTTATTCTTTAATCCTTTATTCTTTGTTCTTTATTCTTTATTCTTTATCTTTGTTCTTTGCTAAGGCACTCGCACCTTGGGCGCATAATACACATTTGCTATTCTTTATAACATAACAAACGTTTCTCAATTGTCATCTTTTCACAGGTTACCTTACCCTAGCCAACTATGCACTCGACTCGGTCTTGAGTCAATTCATAATGAATCAAGATCCAACTTTCCAATCCATGATTCTCTTTTGTTCTTTGTTCTTTAATCTTCACGGCTAACCCGGGGGTTTCGCCACATTAACTTGCTTCACATTAAGTCACAATCTCGCAGGAACTCACACCGCTAGGACGCGCCTTACGGGTCTACTCCAACCCGGAGCCAAACTCCGGACGCATCGCCCGAGGGGAGCAACGCCTCGCAGCACGAACTCATAGCAAGTATGATCAATCCTTAACTCTAAGGATATGTATTGGATCATGGTTTTACACCTAACTCTAGTGTTCTTACATACACTTTATGTTGCCACTCTAGCAATCATTGTTCTTTAATCTCTTTTACTTTTGCTAACTCTAGGCAATCACGTTTTTCACATCTCATTACTTTACAGCTATCTTTAGCTTTCACATTCTTTAACTTTACACGTTTTTATGCCAATTACATTACATTTGCTTTAGCCATCATCATTATTCTTACATCACATGTTTGCCTTGTCTCAAGCCATTATCATTAGGTTCTCACATTACATCTCATGCATACACATATATTATTAGATCTATCATCTAATAAGCACGTGACTCACATATGCAACATACATTATATCATCACATTGTTTATACATTATTCTTAGCCATTATCATTGTTCCTTACATCACATTTTCTTTGATGTCCACACACTAACTCTATGTCCAACTTACTATCTTTCGAAATGCCACTCGATCATATGTTCAACATGCATATATTTTCATCCATTGGGTAGTCATTACTAGCATTTTATGGCATTCGTTAACATTTACTACATGCATCTCGGTAGTACAAATCTCATACTTCATTTGACATCTATTTAGCATTCTTATATATGCACATATAAATTAACATCAACTCATCACTCATTTGCATCTATCTTTATCATGCATTCTTAATTACATACTTTATCATGGCATTCTCAATAGCATACTTATCTTTATCATGCATTCTAAATAGCATATACTTTATCATGCGTCAATAGTAAACATACTACACTTTAGCATGGAAGCGACCTAATCGCTTTGGTGAGCACAACCACCCTCAAAACGCTTTCCGATTGCTTGTCGACACTTGCAATCGGCCTGCCCGCGGCAATCCGTAACCCGGTTTGGCCCGAACTCTTGCGCGACCACCGAACGGCCACCAAATTCGCGATCCGTCTGTTCGGGAGTTTATTCCCCGACACCACGATGCTCCCGTCCATTCTCCATGATTTTTGGAGGCTTATCCCGCGTGCTGCGGCTATATCTGTACAAAACAGATTGTTTCGTCAACATAACTTTGCGTACACTAGTCGGATTGTCGAACGGAGCGCACCAACGCGTTCGTTATATCCCCAATTAGGTTTATAGAGGGTCCAATGAGATCAAACTCAACTATTTACAAAAACCCTCTTAGGAGCCCTAATATGCAACTATTGGAAATCCACCATTTCATCTCATGAATCAAGCATAAACCATCTATTTAAGCTCTTAGGATTCTATTAAAATAATCTTAGGTAATATAGAACTTAACCCTAAAGATCTACCATTAGAGAGCATAAGGCTTTACCTCTTTAAGCTTGCTCCATGGCTCAAGGAAGGAGATGAAGAATGAAGCTCCATCTCTTGGCCTCTTCTCCTTCATGCTTCTTCTTACTTTCTCTCTCTTCTTTCTCTTCTTTCTCCTTCTTTTCTTTCTAAGAGAGAGGGAGAGGTTTGTGTGTGGGAGAGTGAGAGAAATGAGAGAAAGAGAGAAAGGGTCCTCTCTATACACTCTCATAAGTGCCATTTTGCACTTAAGCCCCTCCACAATGCTTCCCTCTGCAAACAAGCCCAAACTGGGCATTTCCGGGCTCGGGGACGGTCCTTACGATGAGAGACGCGTCCTGAGAGACCGGTCCTTTGCTAAGAGACGCGGTCCCCGAAGGTCCAGAAATCAGCCTTTAAGGACATTAGCCAAATTTTCAGCTTTTTCACCGTTTTAGCTTACCGTTTTCGCTCGTTTTCGCTCGTTGACCTCCGATTATCTTCAAATCGAACCAGACTCTCCAAACATGTTTCGATAGTGTTTCATCATCTTTTCCATCCACGCTAAGCCGGATTAACTCACGTCCAACATAACCTTTCGCTCCGTTTCGCGCCCTAATGCGCACCGAAGCACCCGAGTGCTCCGAACTTTGCCGGGACGATTCTAATGGCTTTCTAAGCTAACTTACATCGTAACTTCATGAATTTAGAAGTTGGTATATTACATTGGTCACGTATGCATGCCACTTGGCGCTCGGCCGCAAGCCCTCCGTTGCCTATCATCACCTCGCTCTCCAGACCGTGCCAAAGTTGCGACATCCATAAGCTGTCCCAGAGAGGAGAATGCCGTCGCCGTCGGCAGGGGCTGACTATCGCCCAAGAGACAATCATACTTCATGTGTCCAATTGTCCCGTAGTAAATACATCTCTCTCACGCAGCGCACAGCTCCGCCCGTGGGATCCACCGCAAATAACACATCCCGAAGAAGAATGGTTAGAAGACAGCTTCGGGGTTCGAGACTGCGACTGCAACTGACTCGGGGGTTGCTTGGAACCTGACTGACTACCCGCACTGTTTCTCGGTCGCATTGCTCTCGTCTCTTGCTCATAGGACTTGCGCTCCTCCCGCACGGAGTCATTGCCTTGCTCCACCCACAAGGCCTGATCCAAGACCTTGGCAAAAGTTTGCAACTTGAACAGATGCACAATTTGAAAAATTTTCGGCCGAAGTCCCCGTACAAAGCAATCGGCCTTGTCCTTGTCATCCCGCACCACATACGGAACGCAGTTCACGATACGGGTGAATTCCCGTTCATATTCCCTCACGGTACGGTCTCCCTGCCGCAGCTTCCTGAACCTTTCTTGAAGCTTTCTTTTCTCACTGTCGGGAAAATACGTGGAGAATACCAATCCTCGAAACTCATCCCAAGTCATAGGAGGGAGATTAGGCGATCGATCTCGCTTGACGCCTTTCCACCATACCTTCACCGACTTTTCCAAACAATGTGCGGCTAGTTGCACCTTGTCCCGTTCCAAGGTATACAAATCCTCAAAGAGAGTCTCCATGGAGTTGATCCACATTTTCACGACCCACGGATCCACCGACTCTCTGTCGTAGGTAGGCGGACTTTCTTGAAAGCCATAAGGGCCACCAAAGCTCGCTCACTTTTCGCCTCCATTACCACAAAATCAGGGGCCACGGCCCCCGAATCCACCACGATACCAGACGGTACACAGCGCGCTGCCCTAGGCGCAACCGCCGCGGCCACTCTCTCAGTCGCATTAAGCGAACTGACTGGAGGCACCAACGGCTCCTGTCCCGCTCGAGCCATTTCAACCTGTTGTGCCAACAACTCATGGAGCCCCTTGATCTGCTCCTCCTATCGCTGCACTACGCCCACAAGCACACTCAACTGCTCGAGGAGCACCGGGTCTCCGCTCGCCTCGGATTGCTCAGGGACGCCACTTGTCCCATCCCGCGCCGATCTGGATGAGGATCGCCTACGCGGTGCCATCGTTTTTTAAAACACGACAACCCGATCAATCCTCGACCTTCTAGGTCAAGTACAAACGATCAATACAAACACGGACTCAAATTAGGAGAAAGTCACGCAAGGGCGTCTATTCTCATCACTCGGCTTTATGTTGTGTGCACCCAACATGAACACCTTCGGTTGAGGATAAACCATGCCTTGAGTCTACCTCTAACATCCGTTTTAGAGGTTTACGACATAACCCAATCAATTATCTTTCGTCACAAGTCACAAGTTCTCATCTCTCACTTGCCTTAACCTCTATGGTTTTACTATCCTATGGTCTTCTAGGTCCATCTAAACTATTTTCTATTATTCTCTTTATTCTTTGATACCATATTCTGTCAGAGCCCGCGACCACGCCTATTTGGTCGGGTTCGGGCTGCCGACAGCGCCAAACGGACAGGGTTTCCCCTGCACCGCGGACAGAGTCTCCCCTGTACGTCCAAGGCGTCACAATCAATACAATACGCGAGATTCCAACCAAGAACTGTATTCAAGTAAAGATTGCATAAGTAAGTATCAAAACATAAACATCTACTGCTATTACAAGCATTTACATACATGCATTGTACACCACATTTACAATTTGATTTCGTCCAAATAAAATCTAAGTTATTACAAATTTATTACAATTTTGATCCTTTCATTTCCTTTCCAACCCTAAGCTAGACAAACTTAGGGTACTGCTATCTCTGGTCACTGTGGTAGGGCGCTATTTACGGAGCTACGCCCTTTCCTCGCGCCGCCGCGCCGCTAACGTGCGAACCTGTAACACCTCGAAACAACGTGGGGTGAGAACTAACTCCATAGTTCCCAGTGGGTACGGCCACCCAAGGGAAAAGCTCGACCAGCCAGGTCCAAAGGAGGCAAACAACATGTTAGTTCAACAAATAGACATAATATCATAAGTATGCAACTAACATTTACATGCTTTTGCCTCACAAATGCAATAATGCCATGCTACATGCAAATCATGCAAGAATGCAACAACAAAGGTAGGTTTACCGATTCTACTTCTATCTCGCTATCTAGTTCATGTCCAACTAGCCTCTAAGGTTTCTACTACCTTAGATCCAAGTCATTCACCACTAGCCCTTAAGATTTCATCGACCTTATCCCAACTAGCCACCCGACTCGGTCTCGAGTCAATCAACTGCGGAATACCGCGCTTTGTCCGGCTTGAGGTGAAGGACCCCTAGCTTACACCTCAGCCTTCAATCCACAAACCACATCGTCCAACGGGGCGCCCAGAGCTGCGTACACCCATGGTCAGGGATATTCTCGGTGGGAGGGGAATATGCCACACACACCGTAGCGGTCCAAGATTCTTCCAGTGGGAGGGGAATATGCCACACGCACCCGCGGCCAAGAATCTTCCATAAGCCTCACCTCGAAGTTTTTTCGGTGGGAGGGGAATATGCCACACACACTTGCGGCCAAGAACTGTCAAGTTCACAAGTCCTGAGATTCCAGAATTCACTTTCCAAGTCTCAAGGGTAGTTACACACCCTATACTGTCGACCTATCTAGGTTCGACCCATGCACATCCTAGTGGTCACTCTACCACTATGTTCACAACCTAGGTTTAATGCCATGCTAGGTTCTATGCCATCTCTACCTAGATTCCATTTCTAGGTTCACTTGTTCAACCTATATTTGCTAATACTAGGTTCAATGCCACTCGTATCCAACCTATGTTCACGACACTAGGTTCATGTCCAACCTATGTTTCATAACACTAGGTTCAATATCATTCATGTCCAACATATGTCCACGACACTAGGTTAAATGCCACACATATCCAACCTATGTTCACGACAGTAGGTTCAATGCCACTCGATCTACTTGATATCCTACTTGTCCACATCGAGTATATAGATATACACATGCACATTCAATCTAGCACGTCCTACGATATGTAATCATGAATTTCATTTAGCATTTCTAAACTATGTCACTATGCATTCCTCTAGTATGTATTTCAACATATCAATATGCAATTATCATCTAGCATATATTCTTTAATGCGTCAACATGCATATACATTCATCCAAAGTAGTTATTATATAGCATCTCATGCATTCTCATGGCATTCACCTTATGCATTGATCTATGCAATCAACTACAATTACTCATATATGCATCAACGAGAATTCATACTCCACTTTGACATGGAGGCGACCTAGTCACTTCGGTGAAGCACAACCCACCTATTATCGCGTTCTGATTGCTTGTAGTCACTTATAATCGGCCTCCCGCGGCACACGCCGCACGGTTCGTCTCGAACTCGCAAATGTTCACCAACCGCGCGTCAATCCGCGGCCCAGGTCCTCAAGGGTCCCCATCTAGATGCCGCTATGCTAGGAATCCATTTTCGTGATTTTTGGACGCCGCCTCGGCGCTCCAGGCGGAAACGAAGCCAAAAATATCCTTTTTGCCAATATCTTCACGTAGCCTCATCGGATTGCCGAACCGAGGCCACCAACGCATCAGGAAACCTAACAATTAGGTTTACATGGGTTCAATTTAGATCAAACCTCTACATTTACAAAAACTTCCATTTCTAGCCCTAGCTCTAGCATCATCTCCAAATAACCCAAATCTCATGGTAGAAACATGCTAGAAACCCTCTAGGGACTGCTAGAACACTAAGCAGTAAGGATTAAACCAAATCCCAAAAGCTTACCAAATTGCGAACACAGAGACAGAAGCACCCCGCTCAAATGGGCACACGAGGGCCCGAACCGTCGCCTCCCATGCGTTCACGAGCTCCTTCTCCTCCAAAATTCCGAATTTGAGAGATGGATCTAGAGAGATGGAGGAGATATCTCGAGAGAGGGAGAGCTTCTCTCTCTCTACCCAAATGTGTGTGTTGTGTGTGGAATGAGGAGGAAGAAGAAAGGGGGATCAAACCCCTGTTATAAAGCAAGGCCCCCACAAATTACCATAATGCCTTGCTGTTTCTGAGCATTTTCGAGCTTCGGGGACTGGTCCTTGAAGCCGAGGACCGGTCCTTGACGGGACCCCGTAGGTCCAAAAAATCTGCATTTTTGGTACTTAGCCAAAATTTCAGCAATTTCAGCCTTTGGTCCGATTTCGCTCGTTTTCGCTCGTAGGGCCTCCGATTCATCTATAATCATACCGAGACCCCCAATACAAGTTTTCTGGCGCGTTTAAACCGTCTTTTCATCCATTCCTTGTCAGATTTCGGCCAAGGTCCAATCATAGCTTTTCGGGTTCCGTTTTCGTGCCGGACGCGTATCGAAAACTCCCAAACGCACCCGAACTTCACCGGAATCATTCTAATGGCTTTCCAAACTAACATACACCGTAACTTCATAGCTTTAGAAGTTCGGTATGTTACATCGTGGGTCTCGGAACGATTAGAAATGCATTGGAGCCCCGGGAGCGAAAATGAGCGAAAACGGACCCGTTGGGAAAAATGCTGATTTTCTAGGGTTGGCGGACCTACGGGGTCCGGACCCTAGGGCCAGGGTCTGGACCTCGAGCCCGAAAAATGCCCAGTGCAGAGTGGCATTCTTGTAATATTGTGGTGGGGGTTTGACTTTAAAAGGGGCCATCTTCTTCCTCCCTTCCCTCAGCAATTTACACAAACCACACATACACAAGGGTAGAGAGAAGCTCCTCTCTCTCTAGCTTTCCCACCTTCCCTCTCTAGATCTCTCTCTCAAATTTGCGGGCTTGGCGGAGAGCGAGCTTGGGAACACGTTGGAAGCGACGGATCGAGTCTTCGTGCGCTCGGTGGAGCGGCGTGCTTTCGACTCGGAGTTCGCATTTTGGTAAGTGTTTAGGATTTGGTTAAATCCTTCGTGAATAGCATTCTAGAGATCCCTAGGCTACTATAGGCATGTTTCTCCTTGAATACTTGGGTTATTTGGGAGAAATGGGAAGCTAGAGCTTGGAATGGCGATTTTTGGGGTTTATGGGTTTTGATCTAATTTAACACTATATTTCTCTAATTGAAGGTTAGAGATGAGCCCCAGGTGACCCTAGGTTGAGAATCGGCAAGTGTTCGGTTGCCGATTGCGAGTTCAGGTCGAACCGGACAATGTGTGCCACGGGAGCCCGATTGCAAGTGACTACAAGCAATCGGAGAGCGTTGCGAGGTGGGTTGTGCTTTGCCGAAGTGATTAGGTCACTTTCATGTCAAAGTGAAGTGGTTTGTCATTGATGCATGTAGCGGTAGTTAATTACATATATGAACGCATAGGTAGATGCTATGTGAATGCATGAGATGATATATATAACTACCTTTAGATGACAAAGAATATGCATGTTGACATATGATAGAATATGCTAGATGGTATATGAATGTTGACATTGTGGAATATGCTAGATGAAATTATGCATGTTGGCAAGTTGTAGAATGTGCTAAAAAGTATATGCATGTGCAATTATGACATTGTGGCATTTGATATAATAATGAGAACTTAAAGACATTGTGGCATTTGGCTAGAGACATTTTGACATTGTGGCATTAGCTAGAGACATTGTGACATTGTGGCATTAACTAGAGACATTGTGACATTGTGGCATTAACTAGAGACATTGTGACATTGTGGCATTAGCCAGAGACATTGTGATTACTCAGTATATGAGGACTGGGATTGGTGTTTATCCCGGCTTGATTACTACTAGTTGGTAGGGTATCCACAGGTTAGAGGATTGAATCATGCTTACATACGTCTGTTTAGCTTGGGGGTGGTCGCTCCACCCAAGCAGTGGTCTCCGGAGTACTTCACGGTAGGGACTGACGTAGTAGTCCCGCAGACGGTCCCGGGTGAGTGTAGCGAACGTCTCCTCACGATGCGAGATTGGGTTGTGAGTTAGGGCTTAACTTTCGGGTAAGCCGGAATGATTGGGTGACAAGTATATGAGTGGTATTGTATCCCAGTTGGCATCCCAGTTGAGTGGATTTAGGGCTGAGGTGTATGTGAGACGTCCATCACCTCGAGCCTGGCTGTACGCGGTATTCCGCAGATGATTGACTCGAGGCCGAGTCGGGTAGTTAGCTTAGCTAAGGAAGAGAAAACCTTAGGAGCAAATAACCAATGATGTAAAACGGCAAGGTGTATAAATTGTGGAAAAGCTATGGATAGCGAGATAGAAGTAGTATCGGATGATCTACTTAGCTTGTTGTATTAGTTGCATTGTTGCATACATTACATATTGCATGTCTTGAGGCATACGCATGTATTTATTACTTGTATTAAATATCTGTGGATATCTGTTGGACTAACATGTTTGCAGTGCCTCCTTTGGACCTGGTGGCTTGAGCTTCCCCCTTGGGTGGCCATACCCACTAAAATCTATGGAAACAGTTCTCACCCCACGTTGTTTTGGGGGATTTCAGGTTCACACGTGAGTGGTGCGGCGGCGTGAGGAAAGGACGTAGCTCCATAGATAGCGCCCTACCACCGAAACTAGAGATAGCAGTACCCTGAGTTGGTCTAGCTTAGAGGTGGAAAGGAAATGAAAGAACTAAAATTGTAATAAGTTCTAATAACTTTGATTGTATTTGGAAGTCGAAAATGGAATGTAAAAATATAATATGTATGTGAATGCTTGTAATAGCATAGTTGTTTTATGTTGTTTGATACCTTCCTTATGCAATGTGTATGAATATTGTTCCTGTTTGGAACTACTTGTATTGTACTGTTTGCGATGCCTAGAACGTACAGGGAAGACTCTGTCCGTTCGACGGTCTGTTGGTGTGCTTGAACCGACCAAAGTAGCGGTCTCGGGGCGTGATATCCTCCTTCTCTCTCTACGTGTGTGTGTGTGTGTGTGTGTGTTTGCTGCTAGGGAAGGGGAGAAGGGCCCCTTATATAAGCCTACACTGAAATTATACTTCTACCCCTCAAAAATAGCACTCTGCCAGGCTCAGTACTGGTACTCAGGTTCGCATACCGGTACCCGGCCAGTCCAGTACCAGTACCCGGTTCTAGTACCTCAATATCCGAGAACTAGATTTCTCATTTTACCACTGTGTACCAGTACCCGATTCCAGTACCAGTATCCAGTGCAAATCCAGTTCCGGTACCCAAACTCGGTTCCTCAGAACCCGAGAGCTCGAAATCCACATTTTGTATTGCGTACCGGTACCCATATTCCAGTATCGGTACTCAGCACAAATTCTGCAACTTAGGCAGATTCCAACTTTTCGAATCCGTTTTCAAGTCTAGTTTGCGCCGAAAACACTCGAATGCTCTCCAAGCTTCACTGGAACTTAATAGCTTTTTGAGCTAGTTCCCATTGAAACTTCATAATTGTAGGAGTCCGGTATATTACACACTCCACCACTCAAAAAGAGTTTCGTCCTCGAAACTCAAATCATACCTCACTTCAACTTATCGAATTAATGAGGGTATCTACACACTCTCCCACTCTACAGCGGTTTCTTGCTTTAGAGATTGCTCAAGCGGCTCATACCAAAGGACGTGGGATCAAACACAACCACATTCGCGTAACTTAACACATAAAGTGTATTATGGCTCCCGCTAGTCCCGGTGGTAGCGCAAGTCGATACTCAACGACTCTACATGCTCCAACACCTTCCAAATTCGGCATACGAAGGCCTTATCTTGCCTCGTACGCCAAATCACTTCACTCCCCACTCAGGTGGCATTTCCCAAGGTTGGTAGTGACTTACTACCTTTCCACACAACCGACAACGGCTCGTACACTTTGCTTATCGGGCCGGTGTCATCACCGATTGTCACCTATAGAGAACAAACCTCATTAATGGCACTGGATACCACTTTCCTTTGAGATCGAGACTACCCTATATCCCCATGGTGTGGTTCGAACAAGAACGAACCAACTAGTCAAATGGTCCACTACCACAATAAATTACATACGGGCAGACCTCCTCGATTCACACAAGAGTCCACATAGTGGCGCTCTTGCACCCTAGTCATTCAAGAGTCTACAATACCATGTACAACTCTCTTTTATACTCACTGCTCTATCGTGGAAATCACTCTAATTCGATCACCGGCATTGCTTAAAAGCAATATCATTGGTGTATCGCTCAACCACGAGTGCTCCAATCACATATGGACTTTTAACTCTACAGTGAGATGGCACACTCGGCACATCCACAAGTTCCAGTTCACCTGGGAGCATAGTCCCCAAACCTCGCGTGACTTCACTTATTGCCGGAGCTATGGGTTAAACGCTTATCCCAATTACCATAGGTGATCCACAGACCACCGATCCCATGTAGATTATCGTATGAACCTGTCTCGATACGCGCAACGTCTCTCGCTCACAAGCGCAGGCCCAATCATCACTGGGCGGAGTCCCCATTTGAGTATTTGCACACACTCCAACCAGGAGCAACCAAGACCTCAAACCACTATAAGTCCTCGGGTTGGGTCCACTACACCCTCGATGTACTATCACACAGTCCAATACATGGCATCCTACGTTCCCGGGTCGAAGCTCGGACTACCGCCCTGACCAAAACCTCTGCCCTACCCGCAGGTATCGGGCCGCTGTCACGCACAGCTGACTACGCCTGTCCACATGGTCCTAGGCTCCACACTCCACAAGTGGTCCAGGCATGGATCGTCCCCAAGCAATACCCGCCTCCGTCGTCACACATGACACGCTCTACCGAGCCACACATACCTTGATCGGCACCTAAGCACTTAGTGCTAACCACCAGCCGTACGAGCGGTCCATGGCCTGCTTCACACTTAGCATTGCTCAAGTGCTACTGCCAACAAACCCTCACGGCTGAGCCACAATCCCCACCTTACGGATACCTATACTCGAGCGTCTTACGCTACTACACTCTCCACGACATGTCGAGCACTAGGCAATCTTGCTCACACACATCAACTACACAAGCACAATTTTCCCCTCCCCCCCCAACCGGGGGTAATACTAGGCCCACGTGCCAGAAATTGGCAACTGATCAACTATTTCTGCAGAAGTGATTCTACTCTCACTGTTCGGTGTACCGAATCAAAATCCGAAATTCTCAGATTACTAACGTGTCCTCGAGTGTCAACTCAACTCTCGCAATCAATTACTCACATTGCCTGGAGAGTCAGTCCACCATTTCCATCCCCACCATGAACCCTATCCTTGGCTCACTACCAGCAATATGCCAGCACCGTCTAATCACTTATTCGCTTGATAGGGAATGCACTATCACAACCCATGCATGCCAGGGTAGCTACACTTACCCACATCCTGGTCCTTACTATACTTATGCATAATAGTAGCAAACGACCGCATGATAAATGCATGCAATGCTCCAAATTACATTCTTCAATTAAATCATACCTGTCGCTACGTCGTCGGTAGCAGTAGGCTCCTCAACCTGGGTCGCATACTCGTGGCCACTTGGCGCCCGTCGCGAACTCTCCGGTTGCCTTATCCTTACTCGCTCTCCAGACTGTGCTCCAGGTGGCATACCCGCAGGTTGTCTCGGAGAGGAGACGGCTGTCGCAAGTGTCAGGGCCCGGCTATTACCCTGAGGATAGTCATAATTCATGTTACCCGATTGCCCACATCGAATGCTCTTTCCTTCCTGCTGCACGTAGCGTCGTGCCCAATGGGGACCACCACAAATAACACACCCCGGCGAGGATCGGGTAGAGGATGACTTCGAGTGTCGCTTAGAACTCGACTATCCACTCGAACTACTCTATAGTCGCACACTCCTCTCCCTTGATCAAGAGATTCACGCTCCTTCTGCATGAAGGCATCACCTTGCTCCACCCACAAGGCCCGATCCAAGACCTTGACAAAAGTTTGCAACTTGAAAAGATACACAACTTCGAAAATTTTCGGCTGAAGTCCCCGCACAAAACAATCGGCCTTGTCCTTGTCATCCCGCACTACATACAGGACACAGTTCACAATACGGAAGAATTCCCACTCGTATTCACTCACCAAGCGGTCTCCTTGCCGCAGCTTTCTGAATCTATCCTGAAGCTTCCTTTTCTCGCTATCGGGAAAATACGTAGAAAACACCAATCCCGAAACTCTTCCTAAATCACAGGAAGGAGATTAGGTGATCGGTTCCGCTTGATGCCTTTCCATCACACCTTTGCCAACTGTTCCAAACAAGTGTGGCTAGGTGTACTTTGTCCCACTCTAAGGTGTACAGATCCTCAAAGAGAGTTTCTATGGAGTCGATCCACATTTCCACAACCCACGGATCCACAGCCTCTCCGCCAAGGGTAGGCGGATTAAATTTTTTGAAGGTCATGAGGACCGCCAAAGCCCGATCTCTCTCCGCCTCTACCTCTGTATAACCAAAGGCCGGATTGCCTGACCTCAACGGAATGGTCTCCGCCGCAACTTGTAATATACCGAAAATTCGGAAAATAAATATCGAACTTTAGTCAAGTTGACCAAAGTGCGAGGATGGTACACTTCGGAAAGTCCGAAGGTGTTAAAATAATCAAAAGTGCGTTGTGGAAGGTTTTCGAGAGCTAAAGAATCAAATTCTGCAAAACTGCAGATTTTCAGCTCTCGGGGACCGGTCCCTGGTGGGAGAGACCGGTTCCCGAACGCGTATGAAGTGAGACAGCCGAAAAATCGGCTAAGTCCTGAGAAATCAGCTCTCGGGAACCGGTCCCTGCCCGAGAGACCGGTCCCCGAGAGACCGGTCCCCCAAAGGGAGACCGGTTGCCCTGCGCGCAGCAGCTCTGGCTGCGCGGGGAGAGCCTTCGGGAACCGGTCCCTGAAGGAGAGACCGGTCCCCGCCTGCGCGATCAGCCCAGTCCAGGCTGTGTGAGAGAGTAATAGTTGAGGGGTTTAGTTGCAATTTAACAACCCATAGAGTATAGTATGGGGGTAAATGAGATATTTCTCTCATTCTCTCCCTCACACACACTCTCATCTCCCTTTCTCTCTCTAGAAGACAAAGAAGGAGAGGAAGAAGACAAGAAGAGGAAGGAAAAGAAGGAGAAGAAAGTAGAGAAGAAGAAGAGGAAGTGAAGAAACTCCCTCTCCCTCATCTCTAGCTTGGAAAAGAAGAGCTTACAAGGTAAGCTTTGAACCCTAATCATGGTGGAACCTAATTTAGGGTTTGGATTAAGCTTGAAGTGGGTTTTATGGAACCATTTGTGTATTGGAAGCTTTTCTTTTGCTTCTTTTGAGATCATGACCATGAGTTTAGTGTTGGAGGTGAAGCTTGAAGGAGAGCTTCATCCCCTCTCATGGTGAAATCCAAACTAGGGTTTGGAATGAGTTAGGAATGGTTCTAATAGACTTTTTAGAGTATAATGAAGCTACTTTTGCTTCTCTTTGAGATCAAACCCTAGGTTTGATGATGCTATGGAGCTAGGGCACCCAAATTGGGGCTTTTGCTCATAGGGATTTCTAAGTGCAATTGACCCTCTAGAAACCTAATTGGGGGTATTTCCGACGCGTTGGTGCGTTCGGAATAGCATTACGAAAAGTGTATGTAAAGTTATGGCCAAATAAGCCTAATTTGGCTTCGTTATGCCACAGGTAAAGAACGAAGGGTCTAAAAATCCCAAGAAAATCATCGGAGCACCTTTGAAAGCCTACGAGGTGGGTGGTGCTTCTCAAACTCATTGAACTTCTCTCTATGTCTAATGTGTCATTCAATTGAGCATATGTATATATATTGTTGCATGCATTTTAGGGTAAAGTAATGATGAAAATGTGATGTTGCATGATTGTGAGTACAACTTGCATAATATGATAAATAAGAACTATGTAAATGTCGAAAACCCTATGTGTATGCATGAGAGAAAAGTGAGCAACCAAGGTGAGCAAAAGAACAGAGTGACACAATGACATAGATCGAGTGGCATTCGATAAAGTTAAAGTGAAATGACACTAGAGATAGTGTGAGGTAAAGAACCAATGTAATGTAAAGAATGATGAAAATGACAATGTTTAAAGTTAAAGTAATGTGGGGAGTAAAGAACATGAAGTGCTAGAGGTAGCCAAAAGTAAAGAATGTAAAGAATATAATTGCTAGAGTTAGCAAGAGTAATGAATGGTAAAGAACAATGATTGCTAGAGTGGCAACAAAAAGTGATGAAAGAACACTAGAGCTAGTGTAAAGTCAAGATTGAACTTATAAATCCTTTGAGTTAAGGATATGATCATACTTGCTATGAGTTCCGTGCTCGAGGGCGGTCGCTCCCCCTCGGGCGATGCGCTCCGGAGTTATGCATCACGGGTTGGAGTAAACCCGAAGGACGGTCCTAGCGGGTGAGTTCCTGCGATGATGGACTTAATGTGAAGCAAGTTAATGTGGCGATACCCCCGGGTTAGCCTTGAGATTAAAGAACAAAGAGCAAAGAACAAAGTGCAAAGAACAAAGAACAAAGAACAAAGAGTAAAGTGAAAAGAACAAAGAATTTGCATAATCTGCATTTATTTAATGTTGAGCATATTTCTGCTTTATTGTTCAGGCATATTAGCATCATGTATAGATTGGTTACTATATGCAGCTTATTCTTTCTATTATGCCTGAGTTAGTCCTAGTGGGAAAGTCGGTGATGTTGAGGCCGAACCCACTGGGAACTTTGTTGTAGTTCTCACCCCACTATTTCCACAGAGCCGGGACCGAGCGAGCCGGCGAGCGACCGAGGTAAAGGTATCGCGCCTTAGTCAGAGGCCACCAAAGTTGGATTTCATTTTGTAGTAAAGTACCCTATGATCATCTTTTGTACATGATGATAAATGATGTAAAGAAAAGAATGTAATGTGTATTTTGTGGTAAATGTGATATAAGAAAGAAATGATGAAACGAAATGTAAGGAATTCGAAAAAATACAAGTTGGATGTATGTATATGATCTAAATTGAATCATAGTACAAGCGAATGTTTAGTTTTCCTTTCTTTCACTAATGGCTATTGCTTACCCTCGTGTAAGCCGTTTGTGTATGTTTCCGCTAGTGCGTTTCTGGTTTGAATTTGTACATGTGATGAGCCTTGGGCGGATAGGAAAAACTCTGTCCGTTCGGCGTCTGTTTGACGTGCTCGGGCCGGCCCAAATTGGTATCGGTCCTGGGGCGTGACACAACTTCTGGCTGTACATGACAGGTCGCAACTGGTGCGGTCACCAGCAGCTCCACAGTTTCTTGGAGTCTCTTGATCCGCTCCTCCTGGTGCAAGGTAGCCTCCGGCTGACGCTGCACCACGCCCACAAGCACTCCCAACTGTTCGCGGAGCTCCGAGTCTCCACTCGTTCCGAATTGCTCCGGGACATCACTTGTCTCATCCCGCGTAGATCTCGACGAAGATTGCCTACGCGATGCCATCGTTTCCTGAAACACGATAACTCGGTTAATCCTCGACTTTCTAGGTCAAGCGCAAAACGAGTAATACTGATTCAAACTCAAATCAGGCGAAAGTCACACAAGGGCATCTATTCTCACACTCGGTTTCATGTTGTGCGCGCCGAACATGAACACACTCGGTTGAGAATAAACCACTCCTTGAATCTACCTCTAACGTCTTTTTTAGAGGCGTACAACACTTGACCCAATCGATTCATCTTTCACCACAAGTCACAAGTTCTCATGTCTCACGAGCCTAATTCCTTATGGTTTACTATCCTAGGGTCTCCTAGGTCTATCTAAACCACTTTTATGCTCTGGTACCATCTTATCTGTCACGCCTTGAGACCCACCACTTTGGTCGGATTCGGGCGCGCCGACAGACCGCCGAACGGCAGAGTCTCCCCTGTACATCCAAGGTGTCGCAATAGTACAATTCACGAGGTTCCAAACAGGAACATAATTCATACATAGATTGCATAAGGAAAGTATAAACAACATAATTACTAAGCTATAGCCGCACTGGGCCGCTCCTCTGTGGCACGACGGCCCGCTTGCCAGCCGAGCCAGCACAGCCCAGACCCCCCAAGAAAGTGCCTTGGGCCTTGGGCCTTGGAGCCTAAGCTCCTAGGGAGGAACCCTCTTCCCTTGGAGCTCTCTTCCTAAGGTCTACCCTTGGGAGGAGAGGCGCCCGTGGAGCCACCCGCGGCGCCCTCGCCCGCAACCACGGCACCGACCCCCGAGGCCCCAACATCGCCCCCCGTGGCCCCCGCTTTGGCACCCAAGGCTTCGACCCCGGCCCCCAAATCCAAGGCCTCTACCCCATTCGAGCGTCTCCCTCCACCTCCCCGACATCCTCCTTGGCCCCCTCCTCCGAGACCCTCTCCTCCCCGGAAACCCCCACCTCCCTTGGAAACCCCCACCTCCCTTGGAAACCCTTAGCACCCTCAAATACGCTGAAAATTTTTTTTTCAAAAAAATAATAGAAATTTATTTTTAAAAAAAAATTAAATATTTAGTATATTATAATTATTTTTATAAATTTTTAATAAATTTAAAATAATTTTTTTAAAAAAATTTAAAAATAAATATTTTAATAAGCTAGCCAGAATCACAGCCCGGCATGACACGGCCCGTGCCTTCCGGTCTGAAGGGCCATGCCGGCCTGGAGGCTAGACAGCTCCAGTATAGCACGAAATTGAAGCCGGGCTGGGCCATGCCGGGCACTAACCCGTTTCGGCCCGAAAAATGTGGGCACGATTACACGGCCCTACCCGATGCCTTATGTTTTATCCCTTCATAATTTCCGCTTTCATTCTTTTATATTTCTTATATATATGGCTGTGATTATGACGTGCACACGAGGGATATGATTAACGCCAAAATCCTTGCGTCGTTGGACGATCATAAAGATCACTTCATATAGGTGGCAAGTTGGGATAAAAGGTACTATTATATTAATTGTATTAAAACAAATACCCTCGTTAGATTACTCAATAGACTCTCCACAACCCAACCATAGTCTGTGGGACAAGCTAATTTTGTAGATGATGGATTAATAAGAAACTAAATTGGAAAGATCAATTTCGTCATTTTGTCGAAGGAATAATTTTCTTTTTCCAACATTATATATATATATATATATATATATATATATATATATATATATATATATATATATAAATTGAAACTCCTATTATGCTTTTAAAAGTATCAAGTCATTGATGTTATAAGTTTTTAGCCCTTTGGATTAATAGATGTGCAGTTGATGATGATGTGGTCCCTTGGGCTGTGGGTGGTTGATTGAATAGTATAATTTAACAGTGAAATGATCAAGGCGTAGATCTAACGGTAAAAAATTCAACAGCACCGAGTGCTTGGTACTTTTACAAGCCACATATAGCCGGACTCAGTATATATATATATATATATATAATATATATAATAAATAATAAAGAAACCTCAAATTTTAAAAGTTTTGCTATGCACTATATACTCTAAGGCCCGTTTGGATCGCGGGATAAGCGGGGATAACGAAATTATCCCCGCTATTCCGCCAAACGGGGTGAAATTTGGCCGGATATTTTATCCGGTCAAACCTTGCTATTCTCGTTATCCCGGAATAGCAAGGGATTTGCTATCCACCATTTTGGTAGAATAGTGCTATTCCAATGCTTAATTTCAAACTTAATTAAACTTAATAAATTGAATTAAAACTAAATTATATAAATATAATATGTTTATATATTATAAACATTATTTTTATTATAAATTAATTATACTATATTAATACATATTATTTATATTTAAATATTATAATAAAATTTATAATAAATTATATTTAAATATTATATAATTCTTTTTATTAAATTTAAATTTAAGTAGAATTTTAAAAAATTTATAAATTTATTATAATAAATTATTTTTATTAATTGTTCCACACACTTTCTTATTTTAAAATTTTAAAAATTAAAAATTTAAATTTTAAAATTTATAATTTATAATCTCAAAATTAAAGTTTAAATTTTAAATTTAAATTTTGATATTTTAAATTTTTGAAATTTAAAATTTGATATTTTATATTTTTTTAAATTTAAATATGATCTTAAATTTAAAGTTTGAAATTTAAAATTTAAAATTTTGAATTTAAAATTTGAGATTTTAAATTTCAAAGTTAAAATTTTAAATTTAGAAATATAAATTTAAAAATTTAAAAATTCAAATTCAAATATAATAAGTGGATAATATCATTATTTTTTATTTACAAAACCCATTATCTTTCTTATTCCATCTTACCTAACCAAACGCTATTTTTTTTATTCTAGGAATAACCCAATTTTCATCCAAACGCAAAATTGATCTAATCCTCGCTTATACCTCAATTTATACCTATCTCTGGAATATCCACTTTTTCCTTATCCCCGAACCAAACGATACCTAAGTGTGTATCCCACACCCCCTCATCCGAGGGTTAAAGAATTGTTCCATATTTTGTCAAATTATTTTTTGAAATACAAAAAAATTATTGAATTTTTGTGAATATTATAATAGAGGATGTAAGATGTATTACATATTAATTATTTTGAGATGTGCAAATTCTACTAGAACAAAAGATGTAAGATCTACATCTCATTCTAAGATGTACAGATAAAATTCTCTAATTTTAGGCTTTTTATTTTTTTCATACCAATCTATGTACGGATCAATATAAATTTTTTTTAATCTTCTTTCTCACTAAAAAATAATTTAAAAACCTGATAAAAATTAAAAATGATATCCATTTTTATTTCAAATAATACAGTACGTTTTCGGGCTAAAATATTTCATTTTGTATCAACTAAAGCCAATGGAGCAGAGTTGTCGCCACCGACGCTGCCACGTGGAGCGCACCTAACTCTCCCATCCACCTTATTGAACAATCATCACGTGCCAATAGGAAAGTCACTGTCTACATTATAATAAAAAAAAGAAAAATAGAAAAAGAGGGGAAAGAAAGAAAGCTGGGCGGGAGCGGTGGATGAAAATCTGTAAGACCAAGTGGGCATGCAAGTTGGCCCCGTTGGTCATATATATATATATATATATATATATATTGGTCGTAGTTACACACAAATAATGCCGACTAATTGATGTAACTCCGAGAAATGACATATTAGTTTTCTGTAATATTGCTTTCGTACGTATACTCTTTTTACTTGACAGAAGATTTTAGATTGAGCCTATTTATTTGGATCGGCTGAAGGTTTATGAAGAATCGTTGCATTCTCTTTCAAGAAAAATTGCGGCCGCAGCTTTTTGTATAATAGTAGAACCATTAAATCGAAGGTTATCCTATTGAGATTTAGTTACAGCAAAAGAAGCTTTGTATTGATAGCATAGCTTATACTATTTGATTGTTGAAATTTATTTTCAACTTCCCAGTGCAACAGAAGCACTAAAAATGACAATTGCAAATGCTAGACTTTCCTTCCTAGGTACAGCGAAAATGACATAAAAACCAACCAAAAGAAGCATTTACTCCAATTTAATATTAAAAATGGTTTATACACAAGATATACCAACGAAAGAATCACATGATGTCTTTTAGATAGCCCGGAACCCTATTTGCACTTTAAAATTTTAAATAACTATTTAAAAGATGTCCATAGATGCCGAGTTAATAATTTTATCAGGACCATGATTCTTGTATGATTAATCAATGAAGCAAATGATAAAGCCATAAAAGCATATACCACACATAATTCAAGCAAGATATGCAGAGATTCTCTCTCCTCTCACACACAAGGAGCCCATTTTTTTTATTAAAAAAAAAAAAGAGGAAAAGAAAAGAAAAGGAAAAGGGAGGTCCTTTCTTTGTTGTCAAAAGGTACACAATGGAACCCTTCACACACACAACACAATTTGCATTCACAAGGAAGGCAAGATAGGGTATCTAATCAAAGCCCCAAAGGATATTAATGTGTTAGGGTTTATCCTAAGTAAGGAATATCTTAAATGGGTGACCAACACACAAACATTGTGCTTTAGAGTATCCCCCTCTTGGTTTAAAAAGAACATTAAAGAAGGCAAGAGGAGAGCTGGGAATCTCCCTCCCTGCTACTACTGCTAGCTTTTGGAGGAAGTGGGTAGGAAGCTAAGAAGATTCCTCTAAACATTAGAGAGAGAAAAGAGTTTCGACAGAAAGAGAGAGAGAGAGAGAGAGAGAGAGAGAGAGAGGAAAAAAAAACAAAAAAAAAAAGGTAAACATGTCTTGAGAAATCATCAAAGGTACGTTAGACCATTTTGAAGAAGAACCTAAACTTGAAATCTTTCTATATATATAGTTATTTTAGTTAGTTAATTCAAAAAACTTTAATAAATTTAATTATTAGTATTATCGGTTAGTTATTCCAGATTCATTTGTTGATTAATGATTAAGCTGTCTCATTTCTTAGAATCACTAATAAATTTAATAAAACTTTTAACATTGGCACCTGATTTTAAGAGCATGCTAGCTAGAAATAATAAAAAGTAAAGTTAAGAAGGTCATTTAATTAGAAACAGCAGATAGGCTTTTTAAGAGAAAGGTAGCATTTTATATGGTTCGTTAAATTTTTTACAAAATTGAACTTAACTAGCTGAAAACATAGGACAATTAGGTTTTTCAACTTAAAATCTTGAATAATAATTATTAAGTTTTTTGTCACTTATGCTAAAATAATACCGTTTATATATATAGTTGGGGTTCCTCATACATTATTAACTAGAAGAATTTTAAAGAGAGAGAGAGAGAGTGAGAGTGTGTGTGTGTGTGTGNTATATATATGCAGAATTAGGTTACTATACTATAGTACCAAACCCTTGGTACTATTGAGTTTTCGGCTGTTGGTTGAAAGGATGTGCGGTTAGGATGATAGTGATCGCCGGTTAAATTAATAATGATCCCCTAGGGTTGAGTGGATGGTTGGTTTAATTAATAGTATAATCTAACGGGTGGAAATGATCAAAGGATAAATCTAACGGTAGAAAACTCAATAGTATCAAAGGCTTGGTACTATCAATAGTATAGTAATCGAACTCTATACATGCGTGCTATGTATGCTATATACATACATGCATCACACTTTGGCTTCATTTGAGATTACGTATGGTGAAAAAATACGATAAAAAAGTGTTCTATTTATTTTCGTATGTAATTTTGCGTTCTGTATATCGCGATGTGTCCGTAATAATCACTACAACAAAAACGGTCTATAGCGACACTTTTAAATGTAGGTACATGTCAAAAAAGTGCTGCTAGCTAAAATTACCGACACTTTTAAAAAGTGTTGCTATATGTGGGGTCGCTAGGTATATAGTGACAGTTAAAGAGTGTCGTTATAACCTAAAAGAGTGCTGCTAATTTACCAATACTTATTTAAGCATTTAGCAACTGCCGAAACTCTATCTTGTTGGCTGCGGTGGCGGAGGAGGACGACAGAAAAAACTCTTTGTCTAGAATTTTAGTGAATTGAGTGAAGAGAGAAGAAAATATGGTAATTGATTTTTCTTTTTTTTTTTCTTTTCTGTTTGTAATCGGGCTAAATGGACTGGGTGTAGTGGGTTGAGTAGAATAATATTTTATTTTTGGTTGGATTGTGCTTTATATTTAAGCATTAGTAGATATTTTTTTAAGTTTTAGTATAAATGGGACACTTACTTAAAAGTGTCCCAAACATGTGTCCCTATAACCTAATTAATATATTTTCTGCGATTCCACCGGAGAACACAAAAGTATATCTTTATATATTTTTATCTCAAATTTCATCTAATAATGTACGTCAGATGGATCTTAATACCAAACTAAGTGTATATGTATACTTTGTGTGCAACAAACCCTAATAAATGTTGGGCGCGTGCTCGTGGCGTAACTATCGTCGCATGCTGCTGTAAGCCCCACCACCACATCTCCGGATTGTCTGTCCATTCCGTTCTCCGCAAGCGATCGCAAAAATGGACCGTTCAAACAATCATTTCTCCTCCTCCTCCACGTTTCCAGTGGAACTACCACCCCTACAATTACTTCTTAATTAAAATTTTACAGTTTTATAATAAAAAAAATTTATATTTCACCGCTAATCTTATCATTTTTTTTTTAATTAATTTTGTGAATGCGCCCTTCCTGCACCCCAAATCACATTGAAATTCTTAAAAAATTATCAATATAAAAACTACCTTTTAAATTTAGTAAAATCAATAAAACTACATACTCATATTACTAAGGTAAATTATAATACATACTATGATCAAGATAGTATATATGTATTTACTGTTAATATTTTTTGAGTTTAGTTTAATTTTTTTTATATGCCTTTTATTTTGACTAACAAAGTATACTTGTAATTTAGTTTCGTCTGCTTTATACGTATTCATTTATTTGTTTATTTACGGATGGAAGAATTTGGTACTTCTTGTTATGTTTATTTTTTGATCTTTTTATTATATTATATTATATATAGTTCAATAATTTTTTTTTTATTTTAGCTTTGATTTATATTACTATGCTTTTATTTCATATTTATATTTTTATAGTCTACTTTGATTACTTTTATATCTTTATATTATTTTAAAGAAACTTCACTAGTTTTTAATTTATTTTAGCTTTTGTTTGTACTATTGTGTATTTATTCCATATTTGTATTTTTGTAGTTTACTTTGATTATTTTTAGCTACTTAATTTGCGTGTGCTAAATAAAAAAAGTATGTAAGTATAATAAATTAAACAAGTTACAAATTATATGATAATTAACTTTTATAAGGGGTACGTACATTATTTTGTACTTTAACTTAAGAAAAAGGGCTTTTTTTCAATTTAACCTCCTGCCAAATTTTTATTTTAAAAATAGTCATGTCAAAATTTAATTTGCAAAATGATCCTACCCCTGCCACGCAGGCGCCACGTCAGCGCCATGCGGATAGGGCGGGGCCAGTGTATTAAGTTGAACACGGTGAATCATTCACCGTGTTCAAACACGGTGAATAATTCACCGTGTTTCATATTTATATTCTTTTTCTTCTCTTTTAGGGATGTCAACGAGTCGGGTTTGAATTGGGTTTTTAAAAACCCGAAATCGAATTCGAAAATCAAATTAAAACCCAAACACGAATCCGAGCCCGGCGATTTTTAAAAATTCATACCCACATCCATATATTAAAGTTATATGGGTATGGATTTTTAAAACCCGCCGGGTTCGGATTCGGGTTCGGGTTTTAATTTGATTTTTAGATTCGGATTCGGGTTTTTGAAAATCCGATCCAAACCCGACCCGTTGATATCCCTAAAAGAGAAGAAAATGAATATAAATATGAAACACGGCGAATCATTCACTGTATTTGAACTCGGTGAATGGTTCATCGTGTTCAACATAACACACTGGCCCCAGCCCTGCCCGCGTGGCGTTGACGTGGCGCCTGCGTGGCAGGGCCAGGGCTATTTTTGTAAATTAAATTTTGACAGGGTTATTTTTAAAATAAAATTTTTTCAAGGGGCCATTTGCAAAAAAAGCCCTAAGAAAAATTGAGATAATAATATATATAAAAATTGAGATAATAATATATACAATATAATTCATAGATTTATTGGTATAATATTAATATTGACAACTTTGAAGGAATATTTTATAATATTTTATTAAATTTTGAGAGACAATCTTTTTCTGTTAATAAAACCGAAAATGGCCATCAGTCTCTAGGATGTCCGATTATAAAACTTGAATTAAAGGTTGTAATTTTACAGTACTTTTTGGATTGTATACTTAGAATTTCTTTCTTCAAATTTGGAGAGTTTGTATTTGGTTAAAAAGAGTGAGGTTGGCATCTTGTAAAGAAGGTTTTTGACCTTTCGCTAAGGCAGTATTTGGTTCGGAACAAGAGGGAATAAGCCTTTGTCCTCCCCTTTGTTCCCAAACACTATCTGGTATCCGAGAACGGTAATTCTCAGGTTCCTAAAATAATTAAGCTGGTAGAAGGCTGAAACTGCTGTTCTACTACGTACTTTTCTCTGGAACAAACTTGTTTCCATATAAGAACAAGATTAATTAAAATTTAAATTTAATTTTAATTATGGTATTAAATTATTAATTAATCTAATTAATATATTTAAATTATTATTTATTGCTTAAATAAAAATAAATTTATTATTTATAATTAATTATTAATAATTTAATGTATTTATCTATAAACTAATATTCATATTGATCAACCATTAACATTTCTATTTATATAACTAATTTGTTTTACTAGTTATCTAGCTAAAAGAATTTACTAACTAATTAAAAAGTTAAATTAATTTTATATTTAATTAAGTAATATATTTTTATTATCTTATACAAAATTCATAGCTAATAATTTTATTAATTTATTAAATTATTTTAAGTAATATTTTGATGTTAATTAATTAGATAAAATAATTTTAATTTAAAATTAATAATTCTTATTCTCCTGGTTCCAATCTAACCATCCAAATATTATTTACTTTTTTTTCTAAGAATAACCTAATTTTCATCCAAACGCAAAATTGATTTAATTCCTACTTATATCTGAACTTGTATCTATTTCTAGAATAAGCAGTTCTTACTTATACCCGAACCAAACGCAGTCTAAGGACATGTTTGGTATGGAAGATTTTTAAGCTTGGAATATAAATTGAAATAATACATTTTTAAGAGAAATTGGATTCTTCCTAAATGGTTCGCATTGTGAAGATGGGAATCAACTTTGACTAAGAAAGGAATTAATGGAGAAGAGAACTTATTTTTCCTCAGAACTTATTTTTCCTCACTAACACTTAACCTATATTTAATTTAAAATAAATTATAATTTTATATTCGAATTTATGAGTTCAATTTTAATTTTGAATTTTTTAAGTTAAAACTTTAATTCTAATATAAGCTGATATTTGAATCTAGTTTTAAATTTAAATTTTGACTTTGAATTGTAAATTTAAATTGTAAATTAAAATTNACAATCAAAATCTATATCCGAATCCATATCCGTCGGGTTTCTATTTTTGATATCCATATCTAAATTCATATTCATATCTATCGGATATATTCATTTCATTCGGGTTTGAATTCGGATAAAATTTCGGATATCCATACCCATTGATATCCCTAATGCCAATTATATTTATTGTCCAAAATACCAAAATACAAAAGGTATGACCGTTCTAGGACGAACTATCTACACATGTCCTCGCCCCGCGCCCAGCTCCTCCCCGACCAATGCACCTGAAAAATAGGTTGTCAGAAACTTTTTTTCTTTTTCTTTTTTTTAGAAATAGGTAGGACGCTACTCGCTTCGTTTTATTTTATTTAAAAATAAACTTAGCTGGAAATGTAAATCAACTAGAATTCAAACTTGGGATCTCGGATATCAACCACCAAGTTCTTTACCATTTGCTCCAGGAACGGTTGGTTGTTATAAAAAGCTTTGGAGCCACTCCAAGAGAAACTAGATATATTTCTTGTTTCGAGCCAAACCAAGTGAAACTAGATTTCTCAAGAGCTAGCCTGATCTAATTAATATAGTCTTACCGGACCAATTGAGATCTCACCTTGCATTTCTAAGCTCGCAATTCACCATGCATGTCAATCTCAAGAGTCAACTTAATTTCTCTCGTATTCCAACAAACGACACGACCACTCCACGGTGGCCAAACAACCAGATCATCATTCACGTACGGAGAGACGAGTCTCCTAATCTCAACATGGATCAATTTACATTGAAAATTTAAATTATTATGTATGATATATATACATTACTTAAGTGGCCTACAACTTATAATTAATTCATGAGAGTACTTTTTAATAACAAATTTCTCATGTAACAAATAATATATAGTTGTTTAAACACTATTATCTACCACTGCTACGTGACCAGATAATGGTTTTCGAAATATTAAGATCGTTTGCATCGAACTATATTAAGATGTTATACATACACATGCAATTATTATTTACATTTACATTTGCCAATGAAATGGAGGGCGATGTATAGTATATCTCACCGAAAGCGAAATCAACTCAACACAAATCAAATCAAATCAAATCAAATCTGTTATATAATATAAAAGTAATCGCCATTGATAGATCAATCTTGACCGTCCAATTACATCCTTCTGCGCTTTACTTTTTGCTATTTTCAGGTTTCATGGACGGGGAATCTGGCCTGTTGTGCCGACAGTAAAGAAACTTATCCTCCTAGGTTTAGTGTGGGGCCCATAACCTATTGGGCCGCTAGCAGACCCCACTTATCACCTTCATTGAATCATCGGGGACCTTTGACCTCTTTTTTTTTTTTTTTTTTTTTTTTTTTTTTTGAAGCACGCTACCCGCTTCGTTTTTTTCATTTAGAAATAAACTTAGCTGGAAATATAAATCAACTAGGATTTTAACTTGGGTCTCGGGTACCAACCATCAAGCCCTTTGCCACTTGCTCTAGGGGCGGTCGGTGATCTTTGACCTTTTCTCGTGGGATCGAGGGGCTTGCCCAGAGAATTGTGAGGATATATTTGTTTTAGTGAAAGCGAATTTTAGGTTGAAGTAGATTAGGAAGGAATTAAAGTTTAGATGAAANAGATAGGTAGCAGCACGCTACCCGCTTCGTTTATTTCATTTAGAAATAAACTTAGCTGAAAATGTGAATCAACTAGGATTCGAATTTAGGTCTCGGGTACCAACCACCAAACCTTTTGCCACTTGCTCTAGTAGATTAGGAACTTAGTTTTACTATTTGTTTGATAGAAAGTGAATGACGCACAAGTTGAAGATACGAGATATGAATATTTTTTTTTTTTTTCTTTTGAGAGAGAGAGATTGTATGTTATCCGTTTTAATTTTTTTTTTTTTTTTTTTAGAAATGAACTTAACTAGATATGTAAAGTAATAAAGATTCGAACCTGGGACCTATATAAGGTACCAATCTTCAAGCTGGAAATGGGTTAACATTTTTTTTTTTTTTCTTATTTTTTATTCGTAAATTACACAATTTTGAAAAGTTTTGAGTTAATTTTTATCCAAGTTGAAATTATGATAAACTAAATAATAAAAATAAATATTTATAGCTGAAAATCAATTCACATCTCTTAACTTTTACTTTTGGTGAAATAAACACACCCTAATCGAAGAGGACATAGATGTATGAGAAGAGAAATTGTTGCTTTGAACCTAGTATGTACGTACACTCCCTACGGTACCGCACAAAATATTTGATGAGTAATATTAGAGTTCTGTAATATTATTCGGCCAAAGTGAGTTGGGGGCTCTGTTTCTTAGTGTTATAAACAACAAAAAAAAATGTAAGGAGATGAATACATAGTTGCGATCCACGTAAGGCGACAACTTATAAGTAGCCAAATGATTTTTTTTTTTTTTTCCCATTATATTTTCTCACCATCATTTCTCACAGTATATAATGCACTCTCCCTATAATTCTAAATAAAGCCAAAGAAATAAAATCTTTCTCTATTTTCTCTTTTTTTTCCTTTTCGTACTGCCCAGGTAGCTGGGGTTTTGAACCCCGAATTTTCAAAATGGTTGGTAACTTCTAATCCAATTTATGTGATCCACAAAACCTAAGGCTGCATTTGGTCTCAGAACTATATTTATATTCTGGAGAATAACTTTCGTTGTTTCTAAGAATTAGAACAACAATCCATTTTTCATAAAGTTATTTATTCTAGAACCACTTTAACTCTAACACGTTTAACTTTCTTAACCTCTTGGGTCAAGCCATCGTCCAAAATACTATAGGCGGGTTAGGATTTTAGCTCTATTATATCTTATATAGGATTATTCTAAATTCTACAGATGTTACATTCCTCTCCCTTTTAAGCCCTGATATCCTCGTCAGGCTCAAACATACTCACAAGTATTAGGTGATGTAAGACTCGTTTCGCTAGCCTTTGTACGACTTTGTGGGTAGCCGCATTTTATTCACAATGATTGTTAATCGCGGAGTCACGCTCTACCCGCTATATAACTCTAGCTCAGTCAAAACTCATTTCACATTTTCTGCTCGTGATCGGCTCTAATACCAACTATGACGCCCCACTTTTCAGGAATTCTCCTATCTTAAAACTACTCTAGCCCTAATATACTTAAATTCCTTAACCTTTTGGGTATAGCCACCGTCTAAAATATTATAGCTGGGTTAAGAGATTTAGTCCTATTATATCTCATATATGGACTATTAAAAATCCTAGGGGTGTTACATTCTTCTCCTCTTTAAATCCTGATGTCCTTGTCAGGCTCAAATACACTGATGAACACCAAGGAATATGAGACACGTCTCGCTAGCCTTAACCGACCTTGTAGGGAGCCGCACTCCATCCACAACGATCGTTAGTTGGGGAGTAGTGCTCTGCCCACTATATAACTTCGGGTAAGCCGAAACTCATCTCACAGTTTCGACTGGTGATTGACTTTAATACCACTTGTGATGGCCTACTTCTCAAGGATTCACCTATCCTAGGACTACTCTAGCGTTAACATGCTTAACTTTCTTAACATTTTGGGTCTAGTCACCGTTCAAAATATTATAGTCAGGTTAAGAGATTTAGCTCTATTATATCTCATATATATAGTACTATTACAAACTTAAGGGTGTTACAATATTTTTAATAGTGTTTGGGTAAAAAGTATAGAGCAACATCTAAATATATTTAAAAAATAAAATAATTAATTTATATCAGTATATTTTATATAGAATTATTTGATGTCACAATTTATAATATAATATTTTATGTTACATGTTTATATCAATATATTTAATTTACTTTATGTAACAATTTATTTTATATAATTTACTCATAATAATATCTAATGAATAAAATATAATACTAGCAATATTCTTATAGTATTAGTTAGTAATAAAATAAATTTCAATACAAATTTAAGAGAAATATGTAATATATGAAAAATTAGTTTAATATATAATTTACTACAACAAAAATGATCTATAGCGACACTTTTAAATGTCGGTACAGGTCAAAAAAAGTGCTGCTGATTAAATTACCGACACTTTAAAAAAGTGTTTCTGTGGGGTCGCTAGGTACATAGTGACAGTTAAAAAGTATCGTTATAACCTAAAAAGAGTGCTGCTAATTTGCCAACACTTATTTAAACATTTAACAACCGTTGGAACTCTACCTCATTGGCTGCGGTGGCGGAGGAGGACGAAAGGAAGGGATCTTTGTTTAGGATTTCAGTCGATTGAGTAAGGGGAGAAGGAGAAATGGTAATCGATTTTTCTTTTCTTTTTCTTTTCTGTTTGTAATCGGGCCGAATGGGCTGGGTGGGGTAGGTTGAGTAGAGTAAACTTTTATTTTTGGTTGGATTGGACTTTATATTTAGGCATTAGTAGACTTTTTTTAAAGTTTTTGCATAAATATGACACTTACACAAAAGTGTCCCAAACATATATCCTATAACCTAATTCTGTTGTAGTGAGCTTAATATAAAATGAAATAGTTAAATTTTAATAAATAAATGATAAAACGTAATAAAATAAATAATACATCAAATTTAGTTAATTTATATTATATAATAAGATTTAGGTAAAAAATATATTATCCTAAAGATAATATTTATATTAATAAATTATTTATATATTTTTTATTTAATAAAATAAAGAGAAGAATAAAGCTGTTCCTAATTCACTAAAAGGCCCCGTTTAGTTGGCGGTATAAGCGGGGATAACGAAAGTTATTATCGCTATTCTGCCAAACGAAATGATTTTTGGTCGGGATATTTTATCCCGGTCAAACCTTGCTATTCCCGGCTATCCCGGAATAGCAAGAAATTTACTATTCAACCATTTTGATGGAATAGTGCTATTCCAATGTTTAATTTCAAACTTTATTAAAATTATAAATTAAATTAAAACTAAATTATATAAATATAATAAGTTATATATTATAATATATTATTTTTATTATAAAATTATCAATTGTACTATATTAATACATATTATTTATATTTAAATATTAAATATTATAATAAATTATAATTAAATATTATAAAATATTATTTTTATTAAATTTAAGTTTAAGTAGAATTTTAAAAAATTATTAATTTAATTAATAATAAAAAATTATAAATTTATTAAAAAATTTATTATTATCAAATTTATAAATTTATTATAATAAATTATTTTTCATTACTTGGTTCTCACCCTATTTTATTTTCAAAATTTAAATTTAAAATTTAAAATTTGATATTTTAAATTTTAAAATTTAAATTTTTATATTTTATATTTCAAATTTAAATTTGATCTTAAATTTAAAGTTTGAAATTAAAATTTAAAATTTAAAATTTTGAATTTAAATTTTGAGATTTTGAATTTTAAAATTTAATTTGAAATTTGAAATTTAAAAGTTAAAATTTTAAATTTTAAATATATATATATATTATATATATATATTATATTACTATATATATATATATATATAAAATTTAAAAATTCAAATTCAAATATAAGGAGAGGGATAATATCATTATTTTTTATTTATAACTACCCAGTTTTATTCTTATTCCATCTTATCTAACCAAATGCTATTTTTTTTATTCCCAGGAATAACCCAATTTTCATCCAAACGTAAAATTGATTTAATCCTCGCTTATACCTCAATTTATACCTATCCCTTGAATAGCAACTTTTTGTTTATCCCCAAACCAAACGATATCTAAGATTGCATTTAGTACCAGGGGTATCCCAGAACAACGAGGGATATCCCCCAATTTTTAACTAAATGGTAGAAGAATTGAATGGAACAAGTTATTCCGATTAAAATAGGTTATTTTAGAACAACCCGTTAAAGTTGTTCGGCCTTGTTTGGTTGGAGAACATGGGAGGGGAATAAGGGGTTATCCCCCTTGTTTCCCAAATACAAAATTTAAAGGATGGAAACAGCTATTCTTTTTTCTCTAAAATAAGCTGGTATAAGTCTGTAACTGATCATCTGCCCATGTTCCTAGAACATACTTGTTCCAAGTGGGAATAAGTTTAATTAAAATCTAAATTTAATTTTAATTATAGTATTAAATTATTAATTAATTTATTAGTTATAATTAATTAGCTAATTAAAAATTAATAACTTAATAAGTTAGAACAACAGTAAATTGTTGGATGCATTCAAGGATATTTTGGAGGATATCTTTAGTAGCTTTTGGGTAAAAAGTTTAAAGCAATGTCTAAATAAGTTTTTAAAAATAAAATAATTTATTTATATTAGTATATTTTATATAAAATTATTTATAAAATTATTTTATATAACAATTTATAATATAATATTTTACATAACATTTTAATTTATATCAGTATATTTATTTTATTTTATATAATAATTTATTTTATGTAAAAATTTATTTTATATAATTTATCCATAATATATGGAATGAATAAAATATAATACTAACAATATCCTTATAATTTTAATTAATAATAGTATGAATTTCAATACAAATTTAAAAAATATATATAATATATAAAAAATAATTTAATATATATAATACTTAATAAAAATAAAATAATTAAAATATTAATATATCAATTATAAAACAATAAAATAAATAATATATCAACTTTAGTTAATTTTTATTTTATAATAAGATTTAAGAATAAATATATTATCATAGATATATTTATATTAATATATTTATTTATATATCTATTTATCTAATAAAATAAGAGAAGAACAAACTTGTTCTTAATTCTTAAGCATCATTAGGGTATAAATAAGAACTGCTTTTTTCAGGGATAAGTACAATTGTTCAGATGTAAGCAGTAACTAGACCAATTTTGTATTTAGATGAAATTAGTTTGTTCCTGAAAATAAGGTAAACAGTATTTGGATGGTTAAATTGGAACAGGGGGAATAAGAGTTATAATTTTAAATTAAAAATATTTTATTTAATTAATTAAAATAAAAAATATTAATTAAAAATAATTCAATAAACTAATAAATTTATAGCTATGAATATTGTATATGATAATAAAAATATATTAATTAATTAATTAAATATAAAAAGTAATTTAACTTTTTAATTAGTTAGTAAATTATTTTAGTTAGATAGTTAGTGAAGAAATTAATTAGATTAGTCAAAATATTATTGGTTGATCAATATAAATATTAGTTTATGTATAAACACATTAAGTTATTAATTTTTAATTAGCTAATTAATTATAACTAATAAATTAATTAACTAAATGGTAGAAGAATTGAATGGAACAAGTTATTCCGATTAAAATAGGTTATTTTAGAACAACCCGTTAAAGTTGTTCGGCCTTGTTTGGTTGGAGAACATGGGAGGGGAATAAGGGGTTATCCCCCTTGTTTCCCAAATACAAAATTTAAAGGATGGAAACAGCTATTCTTTTTTCTCTAAAATAAGCTGGTATACCCGCTTTGACCAAGACAATTTGTTTTGCCTCATTTTTTCACCCTTTGGGCACAAGTGTGGTGATATCCCTCTTGTTCTGGGGATGTCCCCCAACAAAATGCAGCCAAAAATAGACTATATATGTTGAAATATTATGATTAATGATTAATTTGCTTATACACCAGGTGCACGGAAAAAAAAATCCTGATATGAGAGAGGTACGGAGAAAGGAAGATGAGATTTGGATGGGTTCATGAACCTAAAGATGTTGTGGTGAAAGGGACTCTAGGCATGCGAGGAAGGTACCTTTTTTTTGTGGTGGGGATTTTTGATGTTTGTCCTACCATTATGGAATGTGTTGAGCTAGCTAGCTTAAAATTATAGAAAAGGAAAATAAAAATTAAAAATTAAAAATAACTTTTGAAGGGTATACTCAACAATATATATTCTTTTTGAAAAATTGCAAAAATTTCTCACATAGTACAATTTGATTTTACTTTACCATCCAGAAGTGTATGGTTCAGTATAGATATCAAAATAAGTTATCTTGATATAACTTATTCTGTACAAATATTTCGTTTTATGATTAAAAGTTAGGAATCCACAATAAGAGTATCCTTTCTTTTGTGATTTAAAATTATAGGAGTTTAATTTTTGTTTATTCAAAGGTTTTGGCATTTATGATATGGTAAGATAGCATATTTTATATGTGAGATCGTAATTCTTATTATGAGAAAATGAAATGGATGCCCAATATTATACGCTATTTTAGACATTTGATTACACTCCTCAACTATCAAATATTGCAAACTTGTTGATGTGATACTCTGAACAATATGTTCTGCATCCACATAAGCCCTCATGCATCTAAACTGGCATATGGGTCTATTTGGATATGTGAACATCTTGTCTTGTATAACTCTTCAATTCACTCAAGAAGTGTGTAATATTTGATTGATGAGAATTGTCATCTGCTGTCTAGATTGATATCAGCTCAGTTTCTCGAAAAAAAAGAAATCACTTTAGAGTTGAAATAAACTGTCCTATCCAGCAGTGTTCTTGGTTCGATTTAATTGGTTTGGTTGTGAAAACAAATCTCAGCCAAATCGAACTTTTTCCTTTTTTTGGTTTTACAAATGGAACTGAACGAAGCCAAATCACTTGACATTAAACCAAAAGCAACTTAAACCAAAATAATTCGGTTTGGTTCGGTTTATTCAACCATTCAACATGTTAGCTATCTTCCTCCAAGACATAAATTAAATGTCATTAATTTTCTTTTACATAAACAACAAATGTCTAATCAATAATCTATTAATTCACTTACAATAATAAATAATGAATCATCAAATAAAAATCCAAATGCTTGTCATAAAAAGTTTATACAATCTTTCATTTATGCTTATATTCTAACCGATCCAGTCCGACCTTCTTAACTTATTCTCACTTACAAAAATAAATGATATATTTCGAACTACACATAATATGATCACTTTGCTATCCCAAGAAGAGTGTAAGTTAGTTATTCTAATACTACTGTAATGTGCCCCTGTAGGTACTTGGAACTTCGCATCATCTCATACAGCAAAAAATCCATCTCCTCCTTAATTAGTTCAACTACTATTGAACCCTTGGACGCGCAAATAAGCATCTTGAATGTACATAAAAAGTGTGAAAGAGAGGTGCCACAAAACCAAAATAAAGCAATAAAAAAGAGTTTGTTCACTATAAAAATAAGCGTTTGGTCTCCAAATCTCTTTGACTAACCCTAGAACATCATTGATTACAAGGAATCTTGACCAAGAACCTCTACCAACTGCAAGCAAGTTGGGGACAAGACGTTCCTCTATAGGGTTAGGGTAAGGAGCATTAATTCGAAAGAAGTTAGAATGCAAACTCTTTATTTTCTTCTTAGAAACTTAGTCCATCACCTATTTACTAAAATATATGTCAAAAGTTCCTTAGAATTTAGTGAATGATATTATAATGTACTTGTTTGTATATTCGATTGCTAGATAGCGATTTGTCATCGTAGAAATTTTAAAATCAAATACCAACTAAGTAATTAAATCACTAGCTAGCAAACATCTATGTAACACTAATTTATCCACTATATTTTAATATACTATAAAGATTCGTATATTATTATTTGATTGACGAGTTAAATGCATCAGAATTATGTACATATTTTTTCTGTTACAAATTTAACCTTTCCTAGCAAACTAGAGATTTGCTAATTTAATTAGTTTTTTAGCAAATTAGGCTTAATTATTCTCTAGTACATTGTATTCCCAGATCACTAGTCGAAGAGTTTAACGTTTAGGTAGCGAGAGTTTAGTGTTATTTTCATTTTGAAAGGCAACGTTGATTTATTATTTTTTATCAATATCTACAATATATTTTTTATTTTGTTTCGCTCGAACCGAATTTTCCAAACTGTTGACCGAGCCAAATTGTTGACTAGGTCAGATGGGCTTGTGGTTGCAGAGCAGCTCTAGATTGACCCTCAAGTGGCCTTGAAATCAAGCGATCAGGTTGAGGAGAGATCGGCTCAATTGGTGTCACGCCCTGAGACTCGCCTCTTTGGTCGGATTCGGGCGCGCCGACAGACCGCCGAACGGATAGAGTTTTTCCTGTACGTCCAAGACGTCGCAATAGTACAAATCACGAGGTTTCAAACAGGAACATATTTCATACAAAAGTTGCATAAGGTAGGTATGCAAAACATAACTGCTAAACTATTACAAGCATTCAGCTCATTACAAACCATTACATTCATTTTTGAATCTTTTTACTTTTTGCTTCCAAATACAACCAACTGTTAATACAATTTGTTTCTTTCTCTTTTTTCATTTCCATACCCCTAAGCTAGGCTAACTCGGGGTACTTCTACTGTCACGCCCCGAACCCAATCCTATTTGGCCGGTTCGAGCACGTCGAATAGACGCCGAACGGACAGCACCTTCCCTGTCCGCCCAAGGCTCAACAACAAGTATAGAGTAAGTATATAATTTTTGCACAGCGGAAACATAAATATACTTGGCTTGCACGAGGGCAAGCGATAGCCAAAGTAAAAGTACTAAACTAAACATCATACAAGTAATATGATTAACTTTTAACCACATATATGCATTCAATCACAAGTTACATTTACACTCTTTTCTTTAACATCATTTCTTCTCTTTATACATCACATGATATCCCAAAAATATAACTCTTTGCATTAAATATAAACTCTTTTACATCATTCATATTCTTTCATTTAAACATCTATAATCATCAAGTACAAAAGATGATATACAAAAAGGTATGCAACTACATAAAGTAAAGCCCATTCGGGTAGTCCCTGTCTATGGCACGGTATCTTTACCGCGATCGTCGGTTGGCTCACTTGGTTCCGGCTCTGTGAAAAAAAAGGGGTGAGAACTACAATAAATGTAACGCACTGGACCTTTGCAAATTGCGAGGTTCGAGTGTTTGATCTGTATTTTGAGCTTTTTCACAGTTTCTGGAGGGTCGTTGTTAGTGTTCCGACCCATGGCTCGCATCCCGAGAATTGAGGTTTAAACTTGGCACCAAAATCCAAAAAATTGGATTAGTTGGTCTGTTCTCGGGTTGCCTCAGCAGGGCTTTGTACCGGTACAACCTTGATGGTTGTACCAAAACATATTTTGTACCGGTACAGCCTTGATGGTTGTACCGGTACAGGTGTGGTTTCCTGCCAACCCGAGGCTCGGGTTTGCGCATTCGTGGAATTTGGACCGGTAAACTTTTTCGTGCACCGGTACACCTTGGCAGACTGTAAAATAGCAATTTTTCAGGGGTGTTTTCGCATTGTAGCTTCACTATATCAACCCCCACGCCGCTTAGAGGTTTTCCTGTGCTGGGAAACAGGGAAGACAAGGTAGGGGACCTCCTCTCTTCCCCTTTTTGGATTTATATTCCATTTTGCATGGATTTTGGTGGATTAACCCTCTCTTTTTGCTTCTTGGTGCAAATTCCACCATGGAAGGAGCTTGGAGCTTGGTTTTGGAGCTTCTTGGAGAGTGGATTCTCAAACTTAGCTAGTTTTGAGCCTTGATTGAAGCCTCTAGTAAGGTTAGTAACAAGTTTCATCCTTTGGATTCATGTTTTTATAGTTTTTATGGTTTTTATTAGATTAAACCCTAGAATTGGAAATTTAGGGTTTAATTGGGCATTTTGGACTTAGGGCTTTTGGAGTTTGATTTCTTGAATTAGAACATTCCTCTAGGTTAGATTGGAAGGGTTCTAACTCCTATTTGGAGATCGAGAAAGACTATTATCATTTTAGGTGAGTTTTTGCCCCTTTGCTAGAATTGGTTTATGTTGGAGCTTAGAGCTTTTCGTAACGTTCGTGTATCTTTCCTCTTGTAACCTTTAGGGTGTTAGGAGAATTGTGGGCAACTACGTTCGGCGAAACGAAGGAGTTTTAGCGAAGCTTCGGTGGGTTTGACCTCACCAAGGATGAGAAAATCTCATCTTTGTTGATTTGAGTATCGTAAAATAAAAAATTATGCATTTTCCTGATAGTTGTATTATTTATAAATTTTAGAATGCTTAAAATGCTTATATTATATACAATGCATTTCTGAACCTCTATGTAGTAGAGAGCTTACATGTGAGACTTATGCATGAGATTAGCATTCGCATTGGGACTTGGAATCATATTTTATATAGTGAAAATGACGAGGTAATATGCCCTTGGACATATGAGAATACATTAGGTCATAAAGTGGCTGGGGACTTGAATATCATGTAAATTAGTGAGCTAATGTCATAAAGCGACATTGACCTTGGGTTATATATGAACCTAGTAAATAATGCCATAAAGAGATATGGGAATTGGAACATGCTTGGATATAGCAATGTTATAGTGTCATAAAGAGGCACTAGACTTAGTGAATGTTGGAACTTCACCTTATGACATAGAATTAGACCGTTGGGTTACTAGTGGCTATTACCATGTTAGAGACATGATGATTGGATACTTAAGACGGTGACTTTGCTTGCTTGCCATTTGTGCTTATTCGTACATGCTTGTGAGGGTCGCTCCCTACAAGCCGGCACTTCGGAGTTGGCCTACGCGACTTATGTTCGCTCGTGCGGTATCGAGAAACCTACGGGGTCAGGAGGGATAGACTCATTCCTAGAGTGGGAATGTTGGAGCTACCACCGGCACTTAGGTGGCACAAGCTGGACTATACTTGTGCAGGTCCTAAAACAAGATTGAACAATGACATCAATCAATAATGATAATCCTTACTAGATAGGGTGTAGTAGTTGGATTACCTTGATATGTTTAATGCATACCTGTGGACATTTGAAACATGTAATATACTTAGTATATCGCTCATTGCATTATAGTATACTTGCTGCCATGTGGGATCATACTAGTTATGTATTGGACATGCTTGATCATGATAGAATGAATGTACCATATATTGTCATCATACTACTTATGGCATAGTAGTTTAGCATTTATATATGCTTTCATATCTGCAGTTTATTTTCATTGCTTTTCGCATCTACCTTATTCTTTTGGGCCTAGTGGTGCATTGTGCTGAGGTCAGTAATTGTCCACTGGAAACTATAAATTATAGTTCTCACGCCCCTTGTTTCTTGTTTCCTTTTAGAGCCTTCCACACCGGATAAGGCTAGGGACCGCGGAAAAGGTATCGCCTTGAGCTAGCTTGTTGGCGAGAGACGTGTTGATAGGTGGTCTACTTCTCATTGGCTTTATTTTGGGGAGGTTGAGAGTTGTACTTCTGTATAGAGACCACCCCTTTTGTATTTTGAGACAGTGGATGTATTTACCTTATGTTTTATATTAGTTGATCAGTTTTCTTTTCCTCTACTTGTTGTTAGAATTTAGCTGCTGGTTGCTTTGATATCTTTAGTTGTCTTACTTTTCTTGCTTTTATATTTATATTGTTGTAGACGCCTTATATGTACAGGCATATGATGGGTCTGGGCGCGCACTGGGCAGGCCTACGCCGTGTCCCGGGACGTGACAGATTAATTTGGTATCAGAGCCTAGGGTTGAGTCTTAATGGACCTAGCAAACCTTAGGCCATTTTGACTATAGGAAATAGGCTCGTGAGAGACGAGATTTATTTGATTCGTAAGCGAAAGTATCATGATTGGGTTTTATTATAACTCTAAAAAGTTGGAGTTGAATCGAAGTGTATAGCTTCTAACTTCGCGGAGGGTTACGTTGGCGGCCGACAACGTAACGTCGGGAGTTATTAGTAAAGAACACTTCCTTACTTTCGCATGATTTGGGTATTTATTTGTAGAGCGGGGTTGCTATAGAGTGGGTTTTACTAACTTGCGCTTTTATGCTATCGTAGTGATAATGCCGATTACACGCTCTAAGTCCGTTGGAGCGGAAATGCGGTGAACCTTGAGGAGGTGGAAACCTCTGCTACCTCCAGATCCGGCGAGGTTCGTGAGTTGAGGAGCCAGCTTGCGGCCCTCACTGATTTGGTCGCGCAGCAGGCGGCGGCGGCACAACAGCAGGCGGATGCGGCGCGCCGGCAGGAGGCGCGGATAAAGCGTCTGAAGGATCTTTTGCTAAAGCAGGCGGCAGCTAGGGAGGCTCAGGTCCCTGCACCACCTGCGCCGGTAGAGGTGGTTGCGCCCAGGGTGTCGTCCCCTCCACTCGACACTTCTCGGACGGCCCCTGTGGTGGCACCTCGGGAGGAGGACGTTGCGGCACCACCAGCCGAGGTGCCTTTGGCGGGGACAGTTTTTCCCGTGATGGTTGAGGGAGCCGAGCGGGATCGACTCATGGATCGCCTCAACGAGTTCAAGAGGTGCAATCCGCAGATTTTTGACGGAGAGAAGGTGGATCACTAAATAGTGGAGAAGTGGCTCATGCATATGGAGAAGTTATTCCATGACACCTTCGTGGAAGAGAGGGACAAAGTTTGGCTAGCCACACACCATCTTGACGGCGAGGCCTACCGTTGGTGGCTGGATATTCGGGACAACCCGAACACGGATTTATCGGCGATCTCGTGGAAGAGATTTAAGGAGCTTCTGATGGCTAAGTACTTTCCAGAGAGCGTCAAGAGAAAGATGGAGCAGGACCTGCGCGGCTTGCGCCAGGAGGATCGGACAGTGGCCGAGTACCAGAGGGAGTTCTCTAGGCTTTTGCATTGCGTGCCTTTTGTCGTGCGGGACGACGAGGACAAGGCCCGCATTTTCGAGTGTGGATTGTGGCCCTCGATCTTTCGGTTGGTGCAGTCCTCCAACCTTCAGACCTATCGAGATGTGGTGAACCGCGCGCTTATCGTGGAGAGCGGCATGGTGGAGTTGAAGGAGCGCCGCGAGGGCATGGACAGCGGAAAGGGCAAAAGGCCCGCGGCTCAGGGTGCGAGTCAGACGCACTCACGGAAGCCGCCGAGGCACCCCAGGAGCCGGAGCCAGTCGCGAGGACGTGACTTGTCTACTCAGCAAGGAGGACCTGATCGTCGCCAGGCTCCGTGTTGCGTGATCTGCGGTGGTCCTCATTTTCCACGGCAATGTTCACGCAGTCGGGGCAGGTGCTACTTGTGTGGCCAGGAGGGCCACTTCCAGTCGAACTTCCCGAGAGGCCCAGCGCCAGCACTATCGTCGGCATCAGCACAAGCTTCACAGGGCCCCAGCCAGGGGACACTTTCTGCTCATCATCAGGCCGGGCGGCCACCTGTTCAGCGGCAGACGGAGGAGTCACGACAGGCCCCGAGCGGGTGCATGTACCCGGCCCAGACCGAGGATGCGGCAGCAGCCGACAATGTGGTTGCAGGTATCATTTTATTAAATGGCATTCGAGTACGTGCATTATTTGATACCGGTGCATCGCATTCATTCATCGATTGGCTGTTTGCCGAGTTGCATGGCATCCCCTTTGTTTCCTTGTTGCATCCATGACGTGTTGTTGTCCCCGACACTCCTTGGACATTTGAGAGTTGCCCCAGTTGCCCTGTTCGGGTAGGAGTTTGGATCATGCCCGTGGATTTGTTAGTTTTGCATAAACTCGGAGAGTTTAATGTAGTTTTGGGTATGGATTGATTGACCAAGTACTTCGCCATTATCGATTGCAAGAATCGAATATTGACGTTTAGAGAGCCGGGGCAGGCGGAGGTTGTGTACCGTGGATGCCAGAGTTCGCTATTTGCGATGACGATTAGCTCCTCTCGAGCGAGACAGTTGTTAGCAGAGGCTGCATAGCCTATTTGGCTATTGTCGTATTGCGGGGTGATGCTGACGCCCCTAGGATTGAGGATATCCCCGTAGTACGAGAATTTGGAGACGTGGTTCCAGTAGAGCTACCAGGCATGCCATCTTACAGGGAGATTGAGTTTGTGGTAGATTTCGTCCCCGGGACTACTCCAATCTCAAAGACGTCCTATAGGATGGCACCAGCGAAACTGAAAGAGCTGAGAGCACAGTTGCAAGATCTTCTGGATAAGGATTTTGTGCGACCGAATGTGTCACCTTAGGGATCACCGGTTCTATTTGTCAAGAAGAAAGGACGGATCACTTTGCTTGTGCGTGGACTATCGTGAACTTAATAAAGTCACGATCAAGAACAAGTATCCGTTGCCGAGGATTGACGATCTTTTTGATCAGCTTCAGGGATCTAATGTGTACTCTAAGATCGACTTGCAGTCGGGATACCACCAATTGAAGATCAAACCCGAGAATGTGTCGAAGACGGCTTTTAGAACACGGTATAGACATTATGAGTTTACAGTTATGCCGTTTGGGCTTACTAATGCCCCGGCAGCTTTTATGGACCTAATGAACCATATTTTCAAGCCTTATCTAGACAGGTTCGTCGTGGTGTTCATCGACGACATTTTGGTTTATTCCCGAAATGATACGGATCACGAGGAACATTTGAGGCTAGTACTTCAAGTGCTTCGGGAGAGGAAACTCTATGCCAAATTGAAAATGTGTGAGTTTTGGATTAGAGAGGTGGCGTTTTGGGCCATTTGATTTTCGGATCGAGTATAGCTGTGGATCCGAAAAAAATTGAAGCTATCGAGGATTGGCCGAGACCGACGAGTGTTATCGAGATACAGAGCTTTATTGGTTTGGCCGGCTACTACTGACGGTTTGTTAAGGGGTTTGCGAAGTTATCTACTCCCCTCACGAGGCTCACGCATAAAGACGTTAAGTTCATCTGGAACGATGTGTGTGAAAGGAGCTTCCAAGAGTTGAAGCAAAGATTGACGACCGCCCCGATCCTAACCTTGCCAATTGCGGGAGCAGGGTATGTGATTTATAGCGATGCTTTCTTTAATGGATTGGGTTGTGTTTTGATGCAGGACGGAAAAGTGATCGCGTATACTTCTCGCCAGTTAAAGGAGTATGAAAGGAATTACCCTACCCACGACTTGGAGTTGGCGGCCGTAGTCTTTGCATTGAAACTATGGCGCCATTATCTTTATGGCGAGCGGTGTGAAGTGTATACAGATCACAAGAGCTTAAAATATTTATTCACTCAGAAGGAGTTGAACTTGAGGCAGCGCAGATGGTTGGAGCTCCTCAAGGATTATGATTTGACGATTCTTTACCACCCGTGCAAGGCTAACGTGGTTGCGGATGCGCTAAGTCGGAAATCGACAAAAACCTTAGCGATGCTGTGGTTACTCAACCGCACTTGATCGAGCAAATGAAGCGGTTGGAGTTGGAGGTGGTGACTCCTGATACACCCTTGAGGTTGATGGCTCTGATGGTGCAATCTATCCTTTTGGATAGAATCAAAGAAAAGTAAGCTCACGATGTGGAGTTGCAAAGGCTTAAAGCTAAGATCGTTGATGGTTGCACCGGTGACTTCACTGTGGACGATACGTGTTGGATTGAAGTGTTTCCGCGGGCGGTTGTGTGTACCGGCGGATTTGGGCATTAAAGATGACATCCTTCAAGAAGCACACCGTGCACCCTATGCGATACATTCGGGAGGCACGAAGATGTACAAGGACTTTAAGTTGCTTTATTGGTGGCCCGGGATGAAAAAGGACGTTGGTGAGTTTGTTGCTAGATGTCTAACTTGCCAACAGGTGAAAGCAAAGCATCGAGTCCCCGCAGGGAAATTGCAGAGCTTACCGATTCCAGTGTGGAAGTGGGAGAAGAGCATCATGGACTTCGTAATGGGATTGCCTCGCTCACAGGCCGGGCATGATGCTATTTTGGTGATCGTGGATAGGCTGACGAAATCAGCTCATTTCATACCAATTCACACTATTTGGACTGGTGAGAGACTCGCACAGGTATATCTTGATGAGATTGTGCGATTGCACGAGGTACCTACTTCTATAGTTTCGGATCGAGATCCTCGTTTTGTATCTCATTTTTGGAGGAGCTTACAGGATGCCTTAGGCACGCGCTTGGATTTCAGTATAGTTTTTCACCCTCAGAGTGACGGGCAGTCAGAACTACAGACTCTTGAGGATATGCTTCGAGCCTGTGTGATCGACTTTCAGGGAGGATGGTCGGAGCATTTACCGATGACAGAATTTGCTTATAACAATAGTTATCAAGCAAGCATCAAGATGGCACCATTCGAGGCACTTTATGGACGAAAGTGTAGATCGCCACTTTATTGGAGTGAAGTTTGCGAGAGATTGGCTTTAGGCTTTGATGTGCTCCAGGAAGCAGAGGACAAGGTTCGTATTGCTCGGGGGCAACTGTTGGCAGCCCAGAGTGGGCAAAAGAGTTATGCTGACAAGCGTCGACGAGACTTGGGGTTTCAAATTAGAGATCATGTCATTTTGAAAGTCTTGCCGACGAAGGGAATTAGAAGATTTGGTATCCGGGGTAAGTTGAGCCCCCGATACATTGGACCGTATGAGGTTTTGGAGCGTGTAGGCTGGTAGCGTATCGACTTGCTCTACCACCGAACCTATCGGGTGTACGCAATGTATTTCATGTATCGGTCCTTCGGAAGTACATCCATGATCAGGCACATGTTTTGGATGCTACACCATTGGAGCTGATGGATGATTTGAGCTTTGAAGAGCAACCTTTGAGGATTTTGGCTCGCGAGGTGAAGAAGCAACGGAACCGCGGCATTCCGTATGTGAAGGTGCTTTGGACCAACCACGATAAACGCGAGGCCACTTGGGAGTTGGAGAGCGCACTGCAGGAGCGCTATCCCCATCTTTTTCAGATAGAGGCTTGAGGTACTTTGCTTTTTGAGTTTCGCGGACGAAACTGCTTTTTAGGAGGGGTGAATGTAACGCACTAGACCTTTGCAAATTGCGAGGTTCGAGTGTTTGATTTGTGTTTTGAGCTTTTCCATAGTTTCTGGAGGGTCGTAGTTAGTGTTCCAACCCATGGCTCGCATCTTGAGAATTGAGGTTTTAAACTTGGCACCAAAATTTAAAAGATTAGATTAGTTGGTCTGCTCTCGGGTTGCCTCAGCAGGGCTGTGTACCGGTACAACCTTGATGGTTGTACCGGAACACATTTTGTACCGGTACAACCTTGATGGTCGTACCGGTACAGGTGTGGTTTCCTACTAACCCGAGGCTCTGGTTTGCGCATTCGTGGGATTTGTACCGGTACACTTTTCCGTGTACTGATACACTTTGGCAGACTGCAAAATAGCAGTTTTTCAGGGGTGTTTTCGCATTGTAGCTTCTCTATATCAGCCCCCACGCCTCTTAGAGGTTTTCTTGAGCTGGAAAACAGGGAAGACAAGATAGGGGACCTCCTCCCTTCCCCTTTTTGGATTTATATTTCATTTTGCATGGATTTTGGTGGATTAACCCTCTCTTTTTTGCTTCTTGGTGCAAATTCCACCATAGAAGAAGCTTGGAGCTTGGTTTTGGAGCTTGTTGGATAGTGGATTCTCAAACCTAGCTGGTTTTGAGCCTTGATTGAAGCCTCTAGTGAGGTTAGTAACATGTTTCATCCTTTGAATTCATGTTTTTATGATTTTTACTAGATTAAATCCTAGAATTGGAAACTTAGGGCTTAATTGGGCATTTTGGATTTAGGGCTTTTGAAGCTTTATTTCTCGGATTAGAACCTTCCTCTAGGTTGGATTGGAAGGGTTCTAGCTCCATTTGGAGATAGAGAGAGACTATCACCATTTTAGGTGAGTTTTTGCCCCTTTGCTAGAATTTATTTATATTGGAGCTTAGGGCTTTTCGTAACGTTCGTGTATCTCTCCTCTTGTAACCTTTAGGGTGTTAGGAGAATTGTGGGCAACTCCGTTCGGCGAAACGAAAGAATTTTAGCAAAGCTTCGGCAGGTTTGACCTCACCAAGGATGAGAAAATCTAATCTTTGTTGATTTGAGTATCGTAAAATGAAAATTTATGCATTTTTATGATAGTTGCATTATTTATGAATTTTAGAATGCAATCCTTGCTCCACTTGCTCCACTTTCTCCTTGCTCTAGATCAAGCTTGCAGAAGAAGAATAAACCCAACCCTCATCTCCTTCACAGCAAACACGCCACTTTCTCCTTTCTCCTTTCACAGCAAACCCAACTCTCCTCTCCTTCACAGCAAACCCAACCCTCGTCTAGAAAGCTTGATCTAGAAAGCTTTCTCCACTTTCTCCAATTTGGAGAAGAAGAATAAACCCAACCCTCCTCTCCTTCACAGCAAACACCCCTCCAAGGCTTCTTCTCCACTTTCTCCTTGCTCTAGATCAAGCTTTCTAGAGAGAGAGAGAGGAAAATGAGAGAGGGAGAGAGTGGAGGGGTGTTTGCTTTGAAGGAGAGGGGGGTTGGGTTTATTACATGTTGTAATATTTGCAACTAAGCCCCCCTAAAAGTCTTATTTGCAGCAGACCAATTTGGTGCTGCCAGACCAAAGTGTATCGGTACACGAGATTTTGTACCGGTACATTTTTTACCCACAGGCAATCCCAAAGCAGTCTCCTCGGATTTTACCAAAGTGTACCGGTACACACTAGGGGTGTATCGGTACATTTCTGCGAAAGCTCAAACCCGAGAGCAGCTTTCTCTCGGGCTACTGGTCTGTACCGGTTACAACTCGATGGTTGTACCGGTACACATGCACCAGATTGCAGTTTTAGCTCCGATTCGATTTTACTTCGCGCCGGTCGATGCTAAAACCTTTTCAATCTCTCTTAAACTCATTTCTAACCCTTCCAATATTGTTAGAATGCTAAATGCAACTTGTCTATCCATCTTTTTCTCATACTTTAGTCAATTTGGCTAAAGTTCGATAATCGTTCTCGAGGTTCAATATGTTACAGCTGCGGTGGTCTTCGCACTCAAACTATGGAGGCACTACCTATTTGGTGCGCGTTGCGAAATATACACGGACCACAAGAGTCTGAAGTACTTGTTCACGTAGAAGGAACTCAATATGAGACAACGGCGGTGGTTAGAACTACTAAAGGATTATGATGTTACTATCCTTTACCACCCCGGAAAATCTAATATGGTGGCCGACGCGATTAGTAGGAAATCAGTGAAAAATCTTGCAATGTTGGTCACGCACCAAAAGCCATTATGGAGAGAAATGTCGTGGTTTGGCCTTGAGATTGTGGCTCCGGAGGTTTCGACGATGCTTATGGCTCTCGTTGTCCAACCGACCTTGTTGGAGAAGATTAAAAGTTCGCAATCTGTGGACCCGAGTCTCCAAAAGGTGCAGCGCGACATCGAAAGTGGGCGCGGTGGTGATTTCGGTGTAGACTCCGATGGCGCGCTTCGATATCGGAACCAATGGTGTATACCGAAAAATGAGAAAATCCGAAAGTTGATCTTGCAAGAGGTTCATAGATCTCCCTATAGTGTCCACCCGGGTGGCACCAAGATGTACAAGGACTTACGGATGCATTATTGGTGGCCGGGAATGAAAGGAGATATTGGACGTTATGTGGCGCAATGTCTCGTATGCCAACAGGTTAAGGCGGAGCGCCGGTTTCCAGCGGAAAAGCTTCAAAGCTTGTCGATTCCCGTTTGAAAATGGGGAGATATAGCCATGGACTTTGTGGTCGGTTTGCCCCGTTCGTCAGGTGGCCACGATGCGATTTGGGTAGTGGTGGATCGTTTGACGAAGTCGGCACATTTTCTACCGACCCACACTACTTGGTCTGGAGAAAAGCTCTGTCACAGCCCGCGACCACGCCTATTTGGCCGGGTCGGGCCGCCGACAGTGCTGAACGAACGGGGTTTCCCCTGTATCACGGACAGAGTTTTTCCAGTACATCCAAGGTGTCGCAATCAAAATAATACACGAGGTTCCAACCAGGAACAGTATTCAATCACAGACTGCAAATGGAAGGTATCAAAAACATAAATACAACTATGCTATTACAACATTCAACTCATACATACATTTTACATTACATCTAATTCCTTCACTTCCAAATACAACCCGGTTATTACAACACTTAATACAAGTTTGTTCCTTATCTTTAAATCCCTAGCTAGATCGACATGGGGTACCGCTATCTCTGATCTCGCGGTACGGCCGCTATCTACGGAGCTACACCCTTTCCTCGCGCCGCCACGCCGCTCGCGTGTGAACTTGTACCCCGAAAAACAACACGGGGGTGAGAACTATTATCCATAGTTCCCAGTGGGTACGGCCACCCAAGGGAAAAGCTCGACCCACCAGGTCCAAGGAGGCACTGCAATCATGTTTGTCCAAAAACATCCACAGATATATATATCATTATGTAATTATGCAACTAACAGATATCATGCCTCACAACATGCAATATGAATATTATGCAACTATGCGATCAACTAGTAGATCCCTCGATACTACTTTCAATCCTACTATCTTTAGCTCATGTCCACTAGCCTCTAAGGTTTCTGCTACCTTAGTTTCACAATTCAAGTTCAACTTGTTTCTAAGTTCTCTATTACCTTAGCTCTTACCTTTATCACTAGCTTTTAAGGTTTCTACCACCTTAACCAAGCTATCCACTCGACTCGGCCTCGAGTCAATCATCCGCGGACTACCACGCACTGGCTGCTCAACAGCCCACCGCATCCCATGACTTAGCCCCTTAGCGGCGAAATCGTCGCACACGCTAAGCATAGGCTCAAGTCACCTAGGGGCATAATCCATAAACCGGCTTAACCATCTGGCGGCGAAATCGTCGCACACGCCCGACAATAGTTGAAGCCTCCGGGTGGTGAACTCTGCGCACTCACCCAATTCCCCTTGGTATCAATCTCGGCGGCGAAATCGTCGCACACACCCTAGCCTTGATACCGAGGTCACTACAAGTCCTGCGATTCCGGAATTCACTTCCACATCTCAAGGGTCCGTCTCCAACCCTATGCTGTTGACCTATCTAGGTTCGACCAAGAACATCCTAGTGGCTGCTACCACTATAGTCAACAACCTAGGTTCAACCATGCTAGGTTCTAAGTCATCTCTACCTAGATCTCAACTTCTAGGTTTACCTGTTCAACCTATGTTTACTAACACTAGGTTCAATGTCATTCATGTTCAACCTATGTTCACGACACTAGGTTCAATGCCACTCGATCTACTTGACATCCTAGTTGTCTAAATCGAGTATTTCATAGATCTCATGCTCTCGCTTTCCAATGTCAACTTCTCAAATCAATCTAGAGTTATCAACCAAGTTCATATCTTCGTGAATCTAGCATGATATACAACTTGCCAACATGCATACTATCTAGCATTTTTATCTTATCAGTATGCATTTCATCTAGCATTCATTTCTACATGAATATATCATCTAGCATTTCACAATGTCAACATGCATTTCTACATTATGCTCATCATGCATTCATCTAGCATTTTCCTCAATATATCAACATGCATATCTCAATGGTAGGTAATAAACATCAAGCATAATAAGGTTCATGCATCCATATTATCTTATGCAACCTACCACTACGCATGTATGCATCAATAATAAACTTCACTTTGCTTCGACATGGAAGCGAGCTAGACATTTCGGCGAGCACAATCTACCTCGATTCGCTCTCCGATTGCTTGTAGTCACTTGCAACCGGCCTCCCGGGGCACACGCCGCCGGGCTCGGTTCGATCTTGCAATTAGTCACCAACCGTGCGTCAATTCACGGCTCCGGTTTTATAGGTCTATAACTTGTTGCCACGACGCTCGGGATCCGTTCTCGTAATTTTTGTACGTCGCCTCGGCTCTCCAGGCGGAAATGAAGCCAAAATGTCCGTTTCTTCAATATCTTCCCGTAGGCTCGATGAATCGCCGAACCGACTTCGCCAACGCTTCAGAATACCTAGCAATTAGGTTTACATACGTTCAATTGAGATCAAACCCCTAGGTTTTGAAAAATCCTATTTGGAGCCCTAACATTACAACTATGCAAGAATTCACCATTTGATCTCTAGATTCAAGCATTACTCAACTATTTAGCATGCTAGGGTTCCATTAAATCTATTTCTAAAGCATACAAATGAAGCTCTAGAGATCTACCATTAAAGCCCTAAAAGCTTACCTTAAGAGCTAGCTCCAATGGACCAAAGAAGAAGAAGAAGAAGAGCACAATCCTCCTTCAACTTCTATCTCCACCTTCTCCTCCTCTTGCCTTCCTCCTTGAAGTGAGAGAGAGAATGAAAGAGCTTAGAGAGAAAGAGAGGTCTCTTTTTGGGTTTAGCATGTGTAGGAGAGGGAGAAAAGAGAGCTACAACGGTAAGAAAGTGAATTCTCGAAATCCGAGGATTGTACTTTATTCAGGATCGACTGACTGTCGAGAGAATGCCCTTTGTGGGAGTTAAGAATGTCCAAAACACAAAAAGTGCTTTGGAGTTGAGTCCGCGAGAGCAAAGGGTGCAAACTGCATCATTGGGCTGATGATACTCTCGGGGACCGGTCTCTGGAGGCGAGAGACCGGTTCCATTGCTGGGTTTGGCGGGGTTGCTAGATGCAACCGGTCCCTGGTAGGGAGGGACCGGTTCCCGAACGTTGTCCCAGGCGAGGACCGGTCTCCCGAGGACCGGTCTCCCGGGGAGAGACCGGTTCCCGAACGCGTTCGCCCGAAGGAAGCTCTCGGGGACCGGTCCCAAGTCGGGGAGACCGGTCCCTTCGCGCGAAAACTGCCCAGTAAGGGCTATGCAGTGGATGGAAAGTTGAGGGGTTTTTATGCAAAATGGCCTTTATTAGAGTGGGCTGAGCCCTCTCTCTCCCTCACACTCTCATTTTCTCCCTCTCATTCTCTCTCATTGCTCTCTCTCTCTAGAAAGGAAAGGAGAAGGAGAAGAACAAGAAGGAGAGGAAGGAAAAGAAGGAGAAGGAAAGGAAGGAGAAGAAGAAGGAGATCAAAAAGAAGGCTTTGGGCAACTTCATCTCCCTCTCCTCTTCTCTTTAGTGTAGCACAAGAGGTAGGCTCTTGAACCCTAGCTTCTAAACCTTGGAGTTTTGGATTTTGATGCTTAGGAATGGGTCAAATGAACCCTAAGCTAGCTTCTAAATAGATCAATCCCAAGAATCTAGGGATTTAGTGGGTGGTTTGCTATAGGTGCAAACCTAGGGCTTCCAAATGGGGTTTTTGTGAATGCATGAGATTGATCTCATTTGAAGCCTTGGAAACCCTATTGTTAGGTCACAAAACGTGGGGGCGAAGTCGGTTTTAGCATTCGGCGAGCCGACGTGAAATTCTCGGCAAAATCGGGCCGGGCTAGCGTTGATTCGGGCGAGGAAGGCTAAAGCCTTTTCGTAAAGTTCGCCGAGAAGGATTTCCCAAGCCTCTACATCGATTAAAGGTGGGGGGTGCCATCCCGAAGTTTTCGAACTCCTTTCTATGTCTTAGATTGCATTTAATCTCATCTCTTCATGTTGCATTGTAGGATTGCATAGTAGCACCATTCCTTATGCTTTCTAAATGATGACCTAGTGTACTTGGAACGCTTGGTAACTAGATAGGTGAGGATTGGGTCGGAACGTGGATCCTATGATGCTAAGGATAGAGATGAACCCGATGGGGGTGTTGATGACATAGAAAGTAGTGTTATTGTCAAAGAACAAAAGAGTGGCATCCAAACATTGAATGATGACGAGTGGCATTAATGTAGTGTAAATGACACTAGAGGTCGATGGACCTAGGGATAGGTGGATCCATTAGAAAATGCCTTGTGAACAATGAATTTAGAAAAATTAAATAGCATTGCATGAAAGTCAGGAACAAATGATTCCGCGAGAGATGTTGACCCTAGTGGTAGGGCATCCTCACTTGGAGAGGATTCGATTCGGTATTGACTTTAGTTGTAGAGTATCCTAACTTAGAGAGGATAGATCTAGCTCACAGTCTGCGTTTGGGATGGTATAGCCATCCAATCCCCACATGGAGGGGATTGTCGTCGAGTACTCCGGAGTGTCGTGCGACTAGGACCACTTGGAGGTCCGGACCACATGGAGGTCCGCAGACGGTCCCGGGCTTGGGTGCACTTGGAGCTCCCTCCCCACTTTGGGATTGAAAGGTGAGTCATGGGCGAGCCCTAGGGCCTCGCCACAGATTGGGTAAATGGAAAGGTTAAAGATTTATTAATGTCATTGAACATTGCTATTCGAACGTGGATCGAATTTGTTAGCATGATAGCAAACCTTTATTATATGATGCATGCATTCATATTCATGATTATGGGCATAGTAGTATAGCTTTCCTACTAGCGCATTTACAGCTTTCAGATACATATCTATCTATCTATCTATCTGTTGTTACTTGTGCCCACTTGGACCTAGTGGGGAGATTGGCAGAGTCAGCGGCCGAGCCCACTGGGAACTATGGAAGATAGTTCTCACCCCACTCTATTTCCAGTAGTAGGTTCAGGGCTGCAGAGAGAGGACCGCGGCAAGGGCGTCGCGCCCGACCAGTGAGACCGTGGTAGTATAGTAGCTTTCCTTCTTGCATTAGTCACCTATGTATAAGGAGAGATTTATTGTAGGTGAGGATTTGGAGAGCTATGTATTTTGGATGAAAAATGTATTCGTTTAAAGAAAATAAAAATGCTGGAACTATTGTAATAGTTAGTAAAGTACCCTCTTTATTTCATCTGCTTATCTTGTGGATTGCTTGCTCTCGTACTGTTGGCACTGTTTGTGCCTTCTTGAATGTGTATGCTTAGAATTTAATTTCCTGGGTAAGTTCTTGTACACATTCCTGTTGTTGAGCCTTGGGTGGACAGGGGAGGTGCTGCCCGTTCGGCGGCCCGCCGCCGCGGCCGAACCGTGCCAAATTGGTAGTGGATTCGGAGCGGGGCGTGACAACAACACTCCATATAGCCCCTCATATGCAACAATTGCATAATAACCCTCCAACAAGTCAAGTTATGCACTGCCCCGAACTGGGCATTTTCGGGCTACGGGGACCGGTCCTTGGTTTGAGGGACCGGACCCCGGAGGACCGGTCCTTGGCTTGAGGGACCGGACCCTGTTGGTCCAAAAAATCATCCTTTTAGGACTTAGCCAAATTTCATCCTTTTTCAACTTTTGGTCCATTTTCGCTCGTTTTTACTCGTAGGGCCTCCAATTCATCTCTAATCGTACAGAGACCCCCAATACATGTTTTCGAGCGCGTTTAAACCATCTTTTCATCCACGCTTATGCCGGATTTAATCCACGGTCCAACATAGCCTTTCGGTTTCTGTTTTCGCACCTAACGCGCACCGAACACACCCGAATGCTCCCGAACTTCACCGGAACTATTCTAACGGCTTTCCAAACTAACTTACTCCGTAACTTCATAACTTTAGAAGTTCGGTATATTACAAGCTCACCCAAGTATATCTTGATGAAGTGGTAAGACTCCACGGGGTTTCGAAGTCGATCGTGTCGGATCGAGACCCTCGGTTTACCTCACACTTTTGGAAGAGCTTGCAAAAAGCACTTGGCATACAGCTCGAGTTTAGCACTGCGTTTCATCCTCAAACCGACGGACAATCGGAGAGAACCATACAGGTTTTGGAGGATATGTTGCGGGCGTGTGTTATTGATTACAAAGGCAGTTGGAGTGATCACTTGCCGATGGCCGAGTTCGCCTACAACAATAGTTATCAAGCTAGTATAGAAATGGCACCGTTTGAGGCTCTCTACGGGAGAAAGTGCCGATCTCCTATACATTGGAGCGACGTTGGCGAACGAACGATTTTTGGTCCCGACGTCTTGCGGGAAGCGGAGGAGAGACTTCACCTCGCTCGCCGAAAGTTGTTGACGGCGCAATCGAGACAGAAGAGCTATGCGAATAAGAGCCGACGAGATTTGGAGTTCGCGGTAGGAGACCGCATCTTCTTGAAAGTATCGCCTATGAGAGGTGTAAAGCGGTTTAGAGTTCGGAAAAAGTTGAGTCCTCGGTACATCGGGCCATATGAGGTGTTAGAGCGGATTAGAGCGGTAGCGTACCGGCTTGCCTTGCCGCCGAAGCTTGCGGGAGTTCACAATGTGTTCCACATATCCGATCTCCGCAAGTATATCCACGATCCCGAGCATTTGCTTGTGTATGAGCCACCGAACTTCATGAAGATATGTTATATGAAGAGTTCCCGGTATCAGTCCTTGCTCGAAAAGTGCGAAAGTTGAGGAACCACGAGATTCCCTACATCAAAGTTTGGTGAAGCAATCATGACGATCGCGAAGCCACGTGAGAACTTGAGGACGTAATAAAGGAGCACCATCCTCATCTCTTCGAGGAAATGAGTTGAGGTATGTGTTTATGTATAAGTTGAGTTAGTTTCGAGGACGAAACTCCTTTTTAGGAGGGGAGGATGAGAGGAAGTGAAATCTCGATATGTGAAATCGAACTTCGATCAAATTGACGGGAGATTGGTTCGGAACGCTTCGGAAAAGCCGAATGCGTCGAAAAATGGCTTCTAAGGGTTGTAGAGGACCTTGGAGAGCAAGTGGATGAAATTCTACAATTTGCAGAATTTTCGTGCTCTCGGCGTCTAAACCCTGTAGAGGGTCCGGACCCCCGTAGCCCGAAAATGCCCAGTGCGGGCTGTGCACTAGAAGGCTTGTTGGAGGGGTTTGTTGCAATTGTACATGAGTAGAGTTAAAAGAGAGGTGTTAGGGCTCATCCTCTCCACTCTCTCTCACGCGTACCGGTACCAAGTGCAGAAAATTGCAGATTTCAGTATGTTGCAAATAGCAATTGTTGAGCGGTTTTATTGCAATTGTGGCAGCCTATAAATGGACGCCATCTCCCTCTCTTATGTTCACAGCCAAAGAACACTCTCCTTCACCATTTTTCTTTCTTTCTCTCTCTAGAAGCTCTCTCAAGGATTGATCAAAGAGGAGGGATTGGTGGAGATTGAAGCAAGAAAGTCGATCTTCGTCTCCGTCATCTTCTTTCTTGGCTTAGAGGAGTTGTGGAGAGGTAAGCTCTTGGAGCTTTAATGGTAGATTTCTAGGGTTTGAGTTTTTAACTCTAGAATTGGTTTTAGTAGAACCACTTGATGCTAAATAGATGTTATTTGCTTGAATCGACGATCCTTATGGTGTATTCTTGCAAAGTTGAACATCTAGGGTTCCGAAAAAGGGTTTTGTTAAATTGAAATCCAAAGTTGGGATTGATCTCTTTTATACCTATCTGCTAGGTAATCGAACGCGTTGGTGAACTCGGTTCGGCGATCCGACGAGTCGACGCGAAGATATTAAAGAAAAGCCTGTTTTTGGCTTCGTTTGCCGCAGTCGAGAGAGATAGGCGGCGAAATTTTACGAAAGTTGGAATCTAGCTTCGTGGCATCACCAGAAGGTGGGGGGTGTCCATCCCGAAGCAGTTGAATTTCTTCCTATATCCGAGTTGTTTTATTATAGCATATGTTCATATATTGTTATCATGCATTATAGGTTATGTTAAGTAGTTGTACTTCAATTCCTTACATGTTTCCATAGTAGAAATCATATAGTGAGTTGAGCACTTGATTTAGTGGACACATGAGGATTGGGTCTTGACATGGAATTCTGTGCCAAAGAACAAAAGATGAACTTGGACATGTAAATGAACTCAAGGAGTGGCATTTGGACTAGTGTAGTAGAAACACTATGATATGAACTTAGGAATAAATGATGATTTCCTGAGTAGTAGCATGTGAACCAAAGAGTGGCATTTGGACTAGTGTAGCGGAAACACTTTGACATGAACTTAGAAATAAAGATGATTTCCTAAGTAGTAGCATGTGAACTAGTGCAACAGATGCACTAACTATTCTCGAGTGAGAGGATTGGATCGTACTCACATAGTTTGTGTAACCTTGGCGTGGTCGCTCCACCCCAAGTAGTGAGCTCCGAAATAGATGTCGCGTTTGGGTAACATGATTACCCAGCAGGCGGTCTCGGGTGGTGTAGCGCCGAGTCTACTCACCGGCGAGATTTGAGATGTGAGTTTAGGCGTAACCTTTTAGTTAGCCGAGATGAGATTGGACATGAGACATAGTGTTTGATAGTAGGTTTCATTATTATGTAGATATTCCTTTACATCTTGTATATCATGCAGATTGAAATATAGTATCATGTTAGTAGAGTACATTACTATGTGCATGCATTCATTCTGTTTATTGAGGCATAGTAGTATGTTGTAGGTTTGTTACTATGTAGCAGCTCATTTTCATATCTATCTATCAACTTATGCCTGCTTAGACCTAGTGGGAAGATCGGCGAAGTCGGCGGCTGAACCCACTAGAAATTATATTTATATAATTCTCACCTCACTTTGTTGCAGGGCCGAGTTCGAGCGGACCGGGCGAGGACCGCGGTAAGGGCATAGCGCCCTAATTAGCTAGCAGCTTTCCTTATGCATTAGTACACCATGTGTAGATGAGAGGACATGATGTATTTGTATTTTGGAGAGTTGTGGATGACATGTATACATTTTGGAGATGAAAAATATAAACTCGATGTATATGTTGAATGGAATTGTAATAGCTAGATCTTTTTCTCTTTTGCTTGTGATTGCTTGTGTTAGTACTTGCTTAGATCATGTATAAAGTTAATGTTTCCTAGGCAACTTTACATACATGATCTCGTTGTTGTTAGCCTTGGGCGGGCAGGGGAGGCTCTGTCCGTTCGGCGTCTGATCGACGTACTCGAATTGACCAAATTGGCGGTCGCGGGGCATGACAACTAGGACCCTTGTAGACAAGGTATCCTTAGTAGACGAGGATTGGATCATACTAATTTAGTGTAAGAAAGTGAATTCTCGAAATCCGAGAGTTGGACTTTGTTTAGAATCGACTTGTTGTCGACTTGGTGTGCTTCGGAGAGTCCGAATGCGATGAAAATGCGGAAAGCGCATTGAGGGAGGACCTTGGAGAGTTGGAGTTGCAAATCTGCAATTTTGCAGGTTTTACCACTCTCGGGGTCCGGACCCTAGCTGCAGGGTCCGGACCCCGTTGCTGCGAAAAAGCCCTCTTGGGCTTGAGAACCTCAAGTGTGCAAAGTGAACACTTTTGCAACTCTCGGGGTCCGGACCCCGTGCCACGAAAATGCCCAGAATGGGCTGGGTGATGTTGATGAAGTTGAGGGGCTTATTGGCATTTTATGCTTTTAGGGGTTAAATGAGCGTGAGAGGGGCTCATTTCTCTCTTTTCCCTCAAACCTAAGGACCCCAAAACCCTTCTCTCTCTCTCTCTAGAAGCTCTCTCTCTCTCTCTTCAAGAAGGAAGGCAATGAGGGGGATTGGTGGAGGGTGAAGCTTGAAGAAGGATCATCATCTTCTTCTCCTTTTTCTTCACCTTGGAGCAAGCTTAGAGAGGTAAGCTTCTTGGAGCTTTAATGGTAGAACCTTAGGGCTTTTCTTATATGCTCTAGAAATGGGTTAGATGGATTCCTAGCATGCTAAATAGATAGAAAATACTTGATTCATGAATTAATTTGGAGTATTTTGCAGTAGTAGCATCTAGGGCTCCAAAAGTGGGATTTTGCTATCTAGAGTGGCATCTAACCTAGTGATAAAGAACTTAGGTTGTGGATGAACCTAGAGTCAAATAGATCTAGGTGAGTGGCAAGAGTGTTGGAACCTAGGTTATGACATGTAGTAAACCTAGAGTGGCATTGAACCTAGGTTGTTGAGCATAGTAGTAGCGGCCACTAGGATGTTCTGGGTCGAACCTAGATAGGTTGACAGTATGGGGTTGGATATGGACCATTGACTTGTGGAAGTGGATTCCAGAATCCCAGGATCTGTGATGACCTTGGTATCAAGGCTAGGGCGTGTGCGACGATTTTGCCGCCGAGGTTGCAGAGATCACCGTCTGGAGGCTTGAACCATGGCTGGGTGTGTGCGACGATTTCGCTGCCAGATGGTTAAGCCAGTTTGTGGATTAGGCCGCCAGGATTGACTTGAGCCATTGTTGGGTGAGGTGCGATTAGTTCGCCGCCAGATGGCTAGGTCAAGGGGCTTGAACCAGTGTTTGGCGTGTGCGATGATTTCGCCGCTAGCTGGCTAAGTCACAGAGGGCGGTAGGCTGTTGTGCAGCCAGTGCGCGGTTGTCCGCGAATGATTGACTCAAGACCGAGTCGGGTGGATAGTGGAAACCTTAAAGGGTAGTGATATATGATATGATCTAAGGCAGTAGAGACCTTAGACACTAGTTGAGGTTGAGCTGTGGAACTAAGGTAAGTAGAAACCTTAGAGCTAGTTGATATGAACTATGAATAGCAAGATTGAAAGTAGTATCAATGGAACTACTACCTGAACTGCATAGTTGCATAGTTGCATAGTTGCATGAATTTCATACTGCATGTGGTGAGGCATGGCATGTATTTCAATATGGCATATATATATCTGTTGTATATTATTAGACTAACATGTTGCAGTGCCTCCTTGGACCTATTGATCGAGCTTTTACCATGAGTGGCCGTACCCACTGGGAATCATGGAGTTGGTTCTCACCTCACGTTGTTTTGAGGTGTTACAGGTTTGCACGTGAGCGGCTCAGCGACGCGAGGCAAGGACGTAGCTCCATAGATAGCGCCCTACCCAGAGGCCGAGATAGAGGTACCCCGAATCGGCATAGCCTAGGGGTAGAGGGAAGGAAAGAGTAAAAGTTGTAATAAACTTGTAATAATTTAGATTGCATTGGATTGGAGGCAAATCGAATTGAGATGTAAAATGTATGAATGTGAATGCTTGTAATAACAAGTAGTTTTATATTTTTAATACTTCCTTATGCAATCTGTATGTTGAATACTGTTCCTGGTTGTAACCCTTTTATTGTATTGATTGCGACGCCTAGGACGTACAAGAAAAACTTTGTCCGTTCGGCGGTCTGTCAGCGTGCCGGAACCCGACCAAATTGACGGGGCTCGGGGCGTGACAGATAAAGTGGTATCAGAGCATAAAGTAGAGAATGAGAATGGTTTAGGAGAACCTAGGAGGCCCTAGGATAGAAAACCATAGGAGAATAAGGCTCGTGAGAGACGAGGACTTGACACTTGCGCGAAAGTTTGATGGATTGGGTTGTGTGGAAGCCTCTAAAATGGATATTAGAGGTAGACTCGAGGTGTCGTTCATTCTCGACCTAGGGTGTTCACGTTGGCGTGCGACAACCTGAAACCGAGGAATGAGAATAGACGCCCTTGCTTAACTTTCGCCTGATTGACTCTTGAGTCGTGTTGATGGTTTCGTGTTTGACCCTCAGGATCAAGAGCTAATTGAGTTGTTCTGTTTCAGGAAATGATGGCACCGCGCAGGCGATCTTCGTCCAGATCGGCGCAGGAGGGGACAAGTGGTGTCCCTGAGCAAACCGATGCGAGCGGAGGCTCGGAGCTTCGTGGTCAGTTGGCCACACTCGTGGGAGTGATGAGGCAACAAGCTAACTTGGTGCAACGGCAGCAGGAGGCTGCCATGCGCCAGGAGGAGTGAATGAAAAGGCTCCAAGAAATTGTGGATCAGTTGGTGACAGCACCAGCTGCGGCTCGTCGAGGACGGCCGGGAGTCGCGGTTGAGATGTTTCCGTCGGGGTCGGGTAATCTGGCTTCTGTCAATACAGAGGTGGAGGCGGAGAGGGAGCCAGCTTTGGCGGCCCTCATGGCTTTCAAAGAATATGATCCGCCTACCTTTGATGGAGAGGATGCAGATCCGTGGATCATGGAGATGTGGATTGATTCCATGGAAACTCTCTTCGAGGATCTGTACACTTTGGAGCGGGACAAAGTATACCTAGCCGTGCGCTATCTGAAGCAATCGGCGAAGGTATGGTGGAAAGGCATCAAGCAAGATCGATCACCTAGTCTCCCTCCTGTGACTTGGGAAATATTTCGGGGATTGGTATTCTCTCCCTATTTCCTCGATAATGAAAAACGAAAGCTTCAGGAAAGGTTCCGGAAGCTGCGACAAGGAGACCGCTCGGTCAGGCAATATGAGCGGGAATTTTTTCGTATCGTGCACTGTGTCCCGAACGTGGTACGGGATGATAAGGATAAGGCCGACTGGTTTGTGCATGGACTTCGGCCGGATCTTTACAAGCCGGTGCTTATACTTAAGTTACAGATTTTTGCCGATGTCCTGGATCGGGCCTTGTGGATAGAACAAGGCGACGCATCTCTGCGGGAGGAGCGCGAGACATATTACAAGGCAAAGAGGAAAGGACGGCCAGTGAGTGGATACAATGGTCAGTCAAGTTCCCAACGGACTTCGATGAGTTCGCGCTCGCGATCCCGAGCTCCGGGGACATACCGCATTCGGTCCTCGGCGAGATGTGTTATTTGTGGAGGCCCTCATCAACCACAGCAGTGTGAGCAGTGAGAGGGCAAGTGCTTCAAGTGTGGGCTGCCGGGCCATGCGCGTGACGAGTGTCCGCAAGGTGATAGCCGGGCCTTGACACTGGCGACGGCCTATTCCTCTCCAGGACAGCCTGTGGGTGTGCCACCTGCGGCATGGTCAGGAGAGCAGCCGTTGAGGACAATGCAGCTGGAAGGTTCGCGGCGTGCGCCAAGTTGCCATGGATACGTGACCCGAGTTGTTGAACCCGCTGTTGCCGACGATGTCATTGCAGGTATGAGTTAGTTAAAGCATGCATTTATTGAATGGTCTGTTGCTACTATTTGTACATTGCATAGTAGGGACCCGTCGTACGGGTAGGTACATACCCGGCCATGCTTGCATTGTGGGAGTGTGGCGTCTGCTGGAGTAGGTAGAGAGCCATGTGGTACTAGCAAATGGCTAGTAAGGCCTTTTGGACAGGGAATGGGACTCGTGGTAAGCCTGAAATGGTGAAGCGACTCTCAAGGCAAGGAGTGCTTGATTGCGAGAGTTGCGCCATAACGTGGAGGATGCCCGAGTAGTGCGCATGCCGTTCCGGTAGATCGGACAGTAAAAGTAGATGACTGTTGAGAGAACGGTTGGTTAGCGCCAAGTTTGGCCTGTGGGCCTAGTAGTACCTCGAATTGAGGTGAATGAGTCGTGCTTGTGTGGCTGTGTGCTTAGGCAAAGTCGCCTAATCCTAGATTTGGCGTATAGAGCGCTCAAGTATGGTTACTCGTAGAGTGCGGATTTGATTCAGCCGTTAGAGAGTGAGATGGCAGTAGCACTTCAGCATTACTAAGTGTGAAGCAGACCATGGATCACTCGCAGGGCTGGTGGCTCGCACTAGGTGCTTAGGAACCGATAGTGATGCGTGACTTGGTAGAGTGTGTCGTGTAGGACGACGACGGCGGGTATTGCTTGGGGACGACCCGTGCCTGGACCATTCGTGGACTGTGGAGCCTGGGCCCTTTAGGCAGGCGCAGCCAGCTGTGAGTGACAGCGGCCCGGTACCTACTGGTAGGGCAGAGTTTTGGTCAGGACGGTTGTCCGAGCTTAGACCCGGAGGTGTGGAATGCCACGCATTGGATCATGTGATCGAGGACACACCGAGTGTATTGTGACCCAACCTGAGGACTTGACGTGGTTTGGGGTCATGGATGCTCCTGGTTGGAATGTGTGTGAATTTCCAAGTGAGAATTTCGCCCATGCAGATTGGGTCTATGTTGCGAGCGAGAGACGCCGTGCGTAGTGAGACAGGTTAAGCGGTAGACCTACGTAGGAGTGGTGGCTTTGGTCCACCTGTGGAAACCGGGGATCGGTGCGGTCGATAACTTTATTAATGAGTTTGGCTTGGATCACGGACGGAGTGTTCATGTCGGATGATTGCGACAGCGAAGTCGAGTTGGTCGTGGCTTATGATAGCAAAGGATGAAATGCTCTTGTGAGACATTGAGCTAATGCAAGCAACGTGAGAATTGGAGCTTGAGGATAATGCTCTTTTGTAGATTGAGATTGGAGATGTGCCGAAGTAGGCCATCTTGCGATGGAGCAAGGATACGATTGAAGTTGGAGCACTCACGATTAGTCGATGCACCAATGATATTACTTCTAAGCAAAGCCGGTGATCGAGTCGGAATGAATTTCCCGATTAAGTGTGTAATGCAAAAAATGGTCCTTTGCATGATGGTGATGCACTTTTGGAGTTATACTGGGTAAATATGAGTGAATCTGGTCTCACATCCTTCGTAGTGGGCCTTTGGATAATTACGATGAGTAAAAGGCCACCTCGAAGTGCAAAAGTCAATTGGAACCCTCGATGAGTGAGTTCAGGTGTGAATTGGGTTTGAAATGAGTGAGTTTCGAGGACGAAACTCTTTTTAAGAAGGGGAGAATGTAAGTAAGTGAATTCTCGAAATTCGAGAGTTGGACTTCGTTTAGAATCAACTTGTTGTCGACTTGGTGTGCTTCGGAGAGTCTGAATGCAATGAAAATACGGAAAGCGCATTGAGGGAGGACCTTGGAGAGTTGGAGTTGCAAATCTGCAATTTTGCAGGTTTTACCACTCTCGGGGTCCAGACCCTAGCTGCAGGGTCCGAACCCCATAGCTGCGAAAAAGCCCTCTTGGGCTTGAGAACCTCAAGTGTGCAAAGTGCACACTTTTGCAACTCTCGGGGTCCGGACCCTAGCTTTAGGGTCCGGACCCCGTGCCACGAAAATGCCCAGAATGAGCTGGGTGATGTTGATGAAGTTGAGGGGCTTATTGGCATTTTGTGTTTTGGGGGGTTAAATGAGTGTGAGAGGGGCTCATTCTCTCTTCTCCCTCAAACCTAAGGACCCCAAAACCCTTCTCTCTCTCTCTCTAGAAGCTCTCTCTTTCTCTCTCTCTCTCTTCAAGAAGGAAGGCAAGGAGGGGGATTAGTGAAGGGTGAAGCTTGAAGAAGGATCATCATCTTCTTCTCCTTCTTCTTCACCTTGGAGCAAGCTTAGAGAGATAAGCTTCTTAGAGCTTTAATGGTAGAACCTTAGGGCTTTTCTTATATGCTCTAGAAATGGGTTAGATGGAATCCTAGCATGCTAAATAGATAAAAAATACTTGATTCATGAATCAATTTGGAGTATTTTGCAGTAGCATCTAGGGCTCCAAAAGTGGCATTTTGTTGTCTAGTTGGGTTTGATCTAAATTAACCCTCCTTAAACCTAATTGCTAGGTATACAAACGCGTTGGCGAAGTCGGTTCGGCGATTTGTCGAGCCTACGCGAAGATGTTGAAGAAACGGAGGATTTAGCTTCGTTTCCGCCTGTAGGGCCGAGGCGGCGTCCATAAATCGTGAAAGGAATTCCGGGCGTCATGGCAACTAATTGAAAACCTTTTATTCCCGGAATTGCAAAGCGGCGCACGGTTGCTGTGCAACTGCGAAATCGGGCCAAGCCGGGTGCCGAGTGCCGCGGGAGGTCGATTGCAAGTGTCGACAAGCAATCGGAGAGCGAATCAAGGTGGGTTGTGCTTACCGAAGCGACTAGGTCGCCGTTATGTCTAAGAGAATTGTGATTTCATATTAATGCATATAGCGGTAGCTAGTTGTAAATCTATGAATGCATGAGATGAATATTATGTTGAGCTACTAAGTAGTGCATGTTGATATATAATGTAAAATGCTAGATGGTTGCATGTGGTTAATAGTAAATGAATGCATGATAAGCATGTTGTGTAAATGCAAGGTAAATGCATGGATGCATAATCAGCATTGTGAGAATAGGCATGTGAACGGGTCGATAACCGTAGAATGAGTGTAGAACTCGACATTGGACGACTAGGGTGCCGAATAGATCGAGTGGCACCTAACCTAGTGATAAAGAACTTAGGTTGTGGATGAACCTAGAGTCAAATAGATCTAGGTAAGTGACATCCAACCTAGTATCATGAACATAGGTTGAACCGGAATGACATGGAACCTAGTATTAGTAAACATAGGTCGGACGTGAGTGGTACAGAACCGAGAGTGTTGGAACCTAGGTTATGACATGTAGTAAACCTAGAGTGGCATTGAACCTAGGTTGTTGAGCATAGTGGTAGCGGCCACTAGGATGTTCTGGGTCGAACCTAGATAGGTCGACAGCATAGGGTTGGATATGGACTCTTGACCTATAGAAGTGGATTCCGGAATCCCAGGATCTGTGATGACCTTGGTATCAAGGCTAGAGTGTGTGCGACGATTTCGCCGCCGAGGTTGATACCAAGGGAGGATTGGGGTTGAGTATGCAGAGATCACCGCCCGGAGGCTTGAACCATGGCTGGGCGTGTGTGACGATTTCGCCGCCATATGGTTAAGCCAGTTTGTGGATTAGGCTGCCAGGATTGACTTGAGCCATTGTTGGGTGAGGTGCGATTAGTTCGCCGCCAGATGGCTAGGTCAAGGGACTTGAACCAGTGTTCGGCATGTGTGATGATTTCGCCGCAAGATGGCTAAGTCACAGAGGGCGGTAGGCTGTTGAGTAGCCAGTGTGCGGTAGTCCGCAAATTATTGACTCAAGACCGACTCGAGTGGATAGTGGAAACCTTAAAGGGTAGTGATATATGATATGATCTAAGGCAGTAGAGACCTTAGACACTAGTTGAGGTTGAGCTGTGGAACTAAGGTAAGTAGAAACCTTAGAGCTAGTTGATATGAACTATGAATAGCAAGATTGAAAGTAGTATCAATGGAACTACTACCTGAACTACATATGTAGCACACTGGACCTGTGCAAATTGCGAGGTTCGAGTGATTGGATGTGTTCCGAGCTTTTTCACACTTGGTGGAGGGTCGTAGAATGTTTTCCGACCTAAAAAGTTCGAAAATCTGAATTCTGGACGAGTCCTGAGAGTTTTTACTCTCGAAAACCAATCCCTGGCTGGGAGAGACCAGTCCCTTCGGAACAGTATTGTGACAGCCTTGAGGCAACCGGTCCTTTGCGGATGAGACCGGTCCCCGAGCGCGTCCATGCGGGGAGAGACCGGTCCCATGCGGGGAGAGACCGGTTCACGAACGTTGGATTTTCGGGGCAGGCTGAGAGACCGGTCCCAGGTCGGGGAGACCGGTCCCTTAGTCCGAAAACTGTCCAGTCCGAGCTGATGCAATATTGGGAAATTGAGGGGCTTCTCTGGATTTTATTTCATTAGATGGCCTAAATGGCCATTCCACCCTCTCTCTTCCTCATTTTCCTTTCTCTCACTCTCCCAACACCTTGATAGAGAAGGAAAAGAAGAAGGAGAAGAAGAAGAAGGAAGGGAGGAGAAAAAGAAGACCACCAAGAGGACTTGGAGCATCTTTCTCTCCCTCTCTTCTTCCCTTGGGTGCTTGAAGGCTTGGACTTGGAGCTTGCTAAAGAGGAGATCTTCACTCTTGGAGCTTGGATTGGGGCTTCTTATGAGGTTTGTTGCTTGTTTCTCCCCTCTAAACCTAGTTTTGGTGGATTTTGGGAAATGAAACCCTAGAGTAGGAAATCTAGGGTTTATTTAGGGCTTTTTGATTTAGGGCTTTTTGAGCTAATCTAATTGGATTAGAACCTTGGTTTAGGTTGCTTTGGAAGGGATCTAGCTTCCATTTGAGCTTTGGGAAGGGATTTCTACACTATAGGTGAGATTTTGGCCATTTTGCTTGGTAGGTTAATGATTGAGCTAGAAGTTGTTCGTTTACTTCTTGTAGCTCACTTTTTGATGCTTCTAGGGTGCTAGGAGTTTAGTGGACATCTTCGTTGGAGCAAACAAAGGGTTGCGCGAAGTTCGGTGGGTTTGACCTAGCCTAGCATATGAGAAATTCTCATATTCGAGTTTTATGCTTCATAAAGTAGAAATTCATGCATTTCCATGGTAAATGTATTTATTGTGAATTTTAGAATCCTTAAAATGCCTACGTTATATATTATACATTTTTGGAGCTCTATGTAATAGAGAGTGGCATGTGAGACTTATGCATGTGCTTAGCATTCTACATATGACTCAAGAGCATGTTTTATATAGTGAGAATGAGAAGGATAATGTGCATTTAGACATAACTCTCATGTTGGACACAGGACCATCCATAATGCCATGAAGAGGCTTGAAACTTACATTATTAGCTTACTTCTGAGCCAATGTCATAAAGGGGCATTGGGCTTGTAACGTAGTTGGGACAAGTGAAACCTAGTATCATAAAGCGGCACTAGCGTTGGGACAAAATTTGGACTTAGCGTAATGTAATGCCATCAAAGAACATAGATGTACATGATGCATGATTTAGTAAGCTAATGTCATAAAAGGGGCATTGGGTTTGGATTTGACGTAGTAAAGCTATGGTCATTGACGTAGAAATTATTGAACGATTAAATTTCATATTGAGACATAGAACTAGACCTTCTGGTTACTAGTGACTTTTGCTATATTAGAGACATGATGATTGGGTATTTGAGACGATGATTATGCTTGTTTGTCATTTGTGCTCATTCGCACATGCTTGTGATCGTCGCTCCCTACAAGCCGGCACTCCGGAGTTGGCCTACGCGACTTATGATCGCTCGTGCGGTATCGAAAAGCCTACGGGGTTGGGAGGGATAGACTCATTTCCAGAGTGAAAATGCTGGAGCTACCACCGACACTTAGGCGGTGCAAGCCGGACTACACTCGTGTAGGTCCCAAAACAAAATTGAATTTGGACATAACCTCTTAAATTTGAATCACTGCTAAAATAGATCATAGTAGTTGGATTATTGGACATACTCATAGTGTGGCTTTGAGATATTGGGACATGTAGTATATTTGATAAAATTACTCATCGCATCTTAGTATACTTGGCAGCCAATGAGCGTATTCACCCGACATTGGCATATTCAAACATGATAGCATTGATATACATCACGTTTACTTGTGGCATAGCATTTCACTTATGCTTTCAATTCTGCAGTTTATTATTGCCTATTACTACTATTGTTGCTTACCCTTTCTTTTGGGGCCTAGTGGTGCATTGAGCTGAGGTCAGTAATTGCCCACTGGGAACTATAAATTATAGTTCACACGCCCTTTTGTTTTATGTTTCATTTCAGAGCCTTCCACGCCGGGAGAGGCTAGGGACCGCGGAAAGGGTATCGCCTCGAGCTAGCTCGTTATCGAGGACGCGTTGATAGGTGGTCTACCTCTCGTCGTTTCTTTTTGGAGAGGTTGAGAGTTGTTCCATGTATAGAGACCACACCCCTTTTTTTTTGGTGTACTTCAGGAGATGGATATTGTATTACTTTATGTTTACTTTAGTTGAGTAGTTCTTTTCTTCTACTGCTTTTGCTAGTATTAGTGGTTATACTTGCTCTGATATCATTAGTTATTGTTCCTCCTTATCTTCATATTTTCGCTGTTGTTGTAGAAGCCTTATATGTGTATATGGTGGGTCTGGGCGCGCTACCGGGAGGGCCTTTGTCGGTCCCGGGGCGTGACAGCATAGTTGCATAGTTGCATGAATTCCATACTGCATGTGGTGAGGCATGGCATGTATTTCAATATGGCATATATATATCTGTTGTATATTATTGGACTAACATATTGCAGTGCCTCCTTGGACCTATTGGTCGAGCTTTTACCTTGGGTGGCTATACTCACTGGGAATTATGGAGTTGGTTCTCACCTCACATTGTTTTGGGGTGTTACAGGTTTGCACGTGAGCGGCGCGGCGGCGCGAGGCAAGGACGTAGCTCCATAGATAGCGCCCTACTCAGAGGCCGAGATAGAGGTACCCCGAGTCGGCATAGCCTAGGGTAGAGGGAAGGAAAGAGTAAAAGTTGTAATAAACTTGTAATAATTTAGATTGCATTGGGTTGGAGGCAAATCGAATTGAGATGTAAAATGTATGAATGTGAATGCTTGTAATAGCAAGTAGTTTTATATTTTTGATACTTCCTTATGCAATCTGTATGTTGAATACTGTTCCTGATTGTAACCCTTTTATTGTATTGATTGCAACGCCTAGGACGTACAGGGAAAACTCTGTCCGTTTGGCGGTCTGTCGGCGTGCCCGAACCCGACCAAATTGACGGGGCTCGAGGCGTGACACTTAGTCTGTTTTCGCTAGGGGTGGTCGCTCCACACAAGTAGTGAGCTCCGGAGTCATCACACTAGGGACAGAAGTAGTTGTCTCGTAAGCGGTCTAGGTGTGCGAGTGCAGATTCTCCTCACCTATGAGATTTTGAGAAGTGAGTCGGGGCGTAACTGTCACGCCCCCGCCCCGAAACCCCTACCAATTTGGCGCGGTTCGGGCGCGGCGAACGGACCCCGAACGGACAGCACCTGTAAGGAAGTGAATTCTCAAAATTCGAGAGTTGTACTTCGCTCCGGATTGACTAACTGTCGAGCGAGTAGCCTTCGAAAAAGTCGGAGTGGCACGAAACCCAAAAGGTGCTTTGGAATGGAGTCCGCGAGAGCAAACAGTTTAAAAACTGCACTTGGCAGTTTCTGCTCCGGTTCTTGAACGTGGTCTGAGCAGAGTTGCTCTCGGGGACCGGTCCCAGGAGGGGAGGGACCGGTTGCCCCGAGGCTGAGGGTTGCGGCAGCGCAAGGCAACCGGTCCCCTGGCAGGGAGAGACCGGTTCCTGAACGCGTGGAGCTTGGGGCGGTCCTCAGGGACCCGTCCCCAAGAGGGAGAGACCGGTCCCTCCGCGCGGGTCTTGCCCAGTCTGGGCAGTGCACAGAGTAGAAAGTTGAGGGACTTATATGCATATTGTTACAATAGAGGTTTATGAGAGGGGTCTCTCTCTCTCTCCTCTCATTTTTTCCCTTACTCTCCCTCAGCCGCTCTCTCTCTCTGCGTGAAGAAGAGAAAAAAGGGAAAGGGAAAGAAGAGAGAAAAGAGAAGAAGAAGTGAAAAAAAAAGGGAAGGAGAAGAAGGAGAAGGAGTAGAACTTGGAGGAGATCATCTCCATCTTCTTCTCTTCCTCTCCTCACCATTAGAGCTCCTTGGAGAGGTAAGCTTCTAAGCTCTCTCATGGTAGATCTTTAGAGATGGGTTTTTGATCTTTGAAATTGGATTATTTGGAACCCTAGCATGCTATCTAGATGGATTTCCCCCATTTCATAGATCGATTTGGTGGATTTGGCTATAGTAGCATCTAGGGCACCCAAAATGGAGTTTTGGTATTTGTGAGGGTTTGATCTCATTTGACCCTCTGTAAACCTAATTGTTAGGTGTCTAAACACGTGGGAAGCGACGGATTGAGCATTTGTCGAGCGGGTGTAAAGATATCGGCAGAATAAGGTCGAGCAAGCTTCGTTTTGACGAAGAGGGTCGAGGCGACGTACATAAATCGCGAGATTGGGTCCCGAGCGCCGTAACAACAAAGCGAAGACCTTTAATTCTCGGAACTGCAAAGCGGCGCGCGGTTGGAGCGCAACTTCAAGATCGGGCCAAACCGGGTGTCGAGTACCGCGAGAGGCCGATTGCAAGTGTCGACAAGCAATCGGAGAGCAAGCTAAGGTGGGTTGTGCTTACCGAAGCGACTAGGTCGCCTGTATGTCTAAGTAAAGTGAATTCATATTGATGCATGTTAACAAAATGACAAAGATGATGCATGTGGTAAAATGCTAAGTAGATGCATATAAAATGATGTAGAGATCATAAAATGCATGATTAGCATTGTGAGAATATGCTAGGTAGATATGCATGTGAACTAGATGATAACTCTAGAAGAAGTAGAGTTGATTGACATGCGAACTTTATGGTACTCGATTGGACAACTAGGATATCAGGTAGATCGAGTAGCACCTAACCTAGTGTTAAAGAACATAGGTTAAACAAGTGAACCTAGAGTCGAACAAGTCTAGGTGTGTAGCATCGAACCTAGTGTTGGTAAACATAGGTCGAACAAGTGAACCTAGAAGTTGACATCTAGGTAGAGATGATATAGAACCTAGCGGCTTTACCTAGGTCACGTGACTGAGACTTAGAACTTAGAGTGGTATTGAACCTAGGTTGTTAAGTGTAGTGGTATTAGCCACTAGGATGTGCTAGGTCGATAGCATAGGGTTGGTTATGGACCCTTGACCTATGGAAGTGGATTTCGGAATCCCAGGACTTGTGATGACCCTGGTATCAAGGCTAGGGCGTGTGCGACGTTTTCGCCGTCGAGATTGATACCTAGGGAGGACTGGGGGCGAGCACTTGGAGCTCACCGCCCGAGGCTTGAACCATTATCCTGGCGTGTGCCACGATTTCACCGCCGGATGGTTAAGCCGATTGTGGATCAGACTGCCGGGATTGACTGAAACCATTGCTGGGTAGGTACGATACGGGTGCCGCCAGTTGGCTGAGTCGTGACTGAAACCATTGTTGGGTGAGGTGCGATTAGTTCGCCGCCAGATAGATAGGTCATGACTTGAGTCTTCGCTGGGTAAGTGCAACGTGTTCGCCGCCAGAATGGCTATGTCAACGGGCTTGAGCCGGGTTCAGCGTGTGTGACGATTTCGCCGCTAAGAGACTAAGTCACAAAGAGCGGTAGGCTGTTGAGCAGCCAGTGCGCGGAATATCCGCGGATGATTGACTCGAGGCCGAGTCGGGTGGATAGTTTCGATAGGGTAGTGGAACCCTTATAAGCTAGTGATAGAGGCTAAAGCTGAGGTAATAGAGACCTTAGAAGCCAGTAGACTTGAGTGAGATCCTAAGGTAATAGAAACATTAGAGTGAATGTTATGAGCTAAGATTAGCCAAGTAAAATGTAGAATCAATTGATCTACTATAGTTGCATGATTTTCATATCGCATATTGTGAGGCATGGCATGTATTTCAATTTGAATATATATATTTGTTGTATATTGTTCAACTAACATGTTGCAGTGCCTCCTCGGATCTATTGGTCGAGCTTTTCCCTTAGGTGGCCGTACCAACTGGGAACCATAGAGTTGGTTCTCACCCCCACATTGTTTTGGGGTGTTTCAAGTTCGCACATGAGCGGCGCGGCGGCGCGAGGCAAGGGCGTAGCTCCGTAGATAGCGCCCTATCCCAGAGACTGAGATAGCAGTACCCCGAGTCAGCAGGGCCTAGGGGTTAGAATGGAGTGACAATGACCAACTTGTATTAAATGTAATAATGTGATTGTATTTGGAAGTTAAGCAAATGTAAAAGAAAAATATGATGTATAAAGTGTATGAAATGAATGCTTATATTAGCAGTTAGTTTTATGTTATTGATACTTCCTTATGCAATCTTGATTGATATCAGTTCCTGGTTGGAACCTTCGTTTTGTACAGATTGCGACGCCTAGGACGTGCAAGGGAAACTCTGTCCGTTCGGCGGTCTGTCGGCGGCACCGCGACCCGGCCAAATAGGCGGGCAGTCGCGGGCTGTGACAGCACCTCCCCTGCCCGCCCAAGGCTCAACAATAGATCGAGTACAAGAATTTACCAGGGAATTTAAATTCTAAATGTACACAATCGCAAGGGCACAAACAGTGCCAACAACAAGAGCAAGTAATCCACTATAAATACAAGTGAAAAGAAGAGAGAACTTTACTAACTATTACATTAGTTTGCATTCTTTTACATTTACATCTCTTTCCAAAATGAATACTTGATCATTTTAAAATACATAGCTCTCCAAACCTCACCTACATGAATTTCTCTCAAATACATAGGTGTGCTAATGCAAAAAGGAAAGGTACTACTCTACCAGGTCCTCACTGGTCGGGCGCGATGCCCTTGCCGTGATCCTCGCTCGGCAAACCTGCACCTAGCACTGGAAATAGAGTGGGGTGAGAACAATCTTCCATAGTTCCCAGTGGGCTGGGCCGCCGACTCCGCCGATCTCCTCACTAGGTCTAAGTGGGCATAAGTAACAATAGATAGATAGATAGATAGATAGATATCTAAAACGGTAAATGACATAATAGGAAAACTATGCTACTATGCCCATAATCATGTATAATGAATGCATGCATCATTTAGTAAAGGTTTACTATCATACTAACAAGTTCGATCCATGTTCGAAAAATAGTGTCCAATGACAATATTTACTTTCTATTTACCCAATCTGTGGCAAGACCCTTGGGGGTTTGCCTACATCTCACATATCCATCCCATAGGGTAGGGAGCTCCATGTGCCCCAAACCCGGGACTGTCTGCGGACATCAACTCTGTCTTAATCGCCCGACACTCCGGAGTACTCGACGACAAATCCTCTCCATGTGCGGATATGGATGGCTTTACTACCCCGAATAACAGACCGTGAGTTTGATCTATCCTCTCCACATGAGAATACCCTACGAACTAGGGCCAACATTCTTTCGGAACTCATTTATTCCGACATTCATGCATGGCTACTTAGCTTTACTAATTTCATTGTCCACAAGTCGTTTACTAGGGAATCCACCTATCCCTATGTTCACAAAAGAAACTCTAGTGTCAAATACACTACATTAATGCCACTCGTTTGTCCTTTAAACATTTAGATGCCACTCTCTATGTTACTAGATAACCATCGAACTCATCTCTTTCTTTAGCACTATAGGATCCATGTTCCGACCCAATCCTTACCTATCCATTTTCACCAAGTATTCCATGTACACTAGGTTAACATTTAGAAACATAAGGAAAAGGTACTACAATGCAATCCTACAATGCAACATGCAAGAGATGCAAATCATGTTATTCTAAGACATAACAGAGAGTTCGATTGCTTCGGGATGACACCCCCCACCTTTTCTTGTTGTAGAGGTTTTAGAAATGCCTCTCGCCAAACGTTACAACGAGGTCTCGGCCTCCTTGGTCCAAAACGGTGTTCAATCGGCCTTATTTTGCCGATGGCTTTTCTCTCGCTCGACGAATCGTAATTCTGACTTCGCCCCCGCGTTTAGACACCTAGCAATTCGGTTTAGATGCCCTCAAATGAGATCAATCTCACACTTTATCAAAAATTCCAATTTGGAGCCCTAGGTTTGCACCTAGCAAACCACTCCACCCAAACCCTAGATTCTAGCATTGATCTATTTAGAAGCATGCTAGGGGTCCATTTGACCTATTTCCAAAGCCAGAAACCCAAAAACCCTAAGTTCCACCATTAGGGCTCAAGAGCTTACCTCTAGGTTAGCTCCAAGGGAGAGGAGAGGAAGAGGAAAATGCTCCAAGCCTTCTCTAGCTTGATCTCCTCATTTTCTTCTTCTTCTCCTCCTTCTTCTTCTTCTCTTTTCTTTCTTCTCCTTCTCTTTTCTTTCCTTCTCCTTCTAGAGAGAGAGAGAGGGAGAGCTGAGAGAGAGTGTGAGAGTGAGGGTGAGAGAGAGGAGAGGGCTCAGCCCCTCTATACCCCTCAAACTAATGGCATTTTTGCAGAAAAAAACCCCTTTACTTTAACCCTCTCAACTTACTCTGCCTGGGCAGATTTCGCGCGGAGGGACCGGTCTCTCCCTGCCTGGGACCGGTCCCTTGGGACCTTCCCAAGTTTACGCGTTCGGGAACAGGTCCCTCAGGCCTAGGGACCGGTTGCATCGTGCGCTGGCGCAACCCTCAGTTCGGGGACCGATCTCTCCCTGCCAGGGACCGGTCCCGGAGAGCAAAATTTGTCAGGTGTAGATTTTCGCATTTCTTGCTCTCGTGGACTCGACTCCAAAGCACTTTTTGTGTTTTGGACATCTTTAGCCTTTCCAAAGGGTACCTACTCGACAAATAGTCGATTCTGGTTGAAGTTCAACTCTCGGATTTCGAGAATTCACTTCCTTACAGTAACCTTCGGGTTAGCCAAGCAGATTGGATAACAAGTGAATGAATGGCATAATAGATCATGCATTCATACCATGACATGAACATAGAGACATGTTAGTAGTTTCTTCTAGCTATGTGCATATCCTTATCTATGATATTGTTGAAGCATAGTAGAATGCTAGTTGATTTCATTGCTATGTAGAATTAGCATTCATTAAATCATGTTGATCAAGGCATGGTAGAATAATAGCAGAGTTTATACCATGCTAGCAGTTTCTTTATCATATCTATCTATCTATCTACTCGTGCCTGCTTAAACCTAGTGGGAAGATCGGCGGAGTCGGTGGCCGAACCCACTGGGAACTATTCGTAGTTCTCATCCCACTTTGTTGCAGGGCCTAGCGAGAGTGGACCGGCAGTTGATCATGTTAAGTATTATGTGTTGGCAAGTTTCGTGAATTGAGTCGGAGTCTTGAAGGGTTCGGTGCATATTGTTGAAGATCGAAGAATCCAAGGCTTCGAGAACTCAGAAATATCTCATGATATGAATCACGATGCTCAGGTAAGCTTTTGATTCATGATATGGTGATTCATACTTAGTTATAGACATTAGAATCATGAAAAACAATGATTAATGGATTAGAAAGTGGTTTGATACTTTTGAAACCCGAATTGAAGCAATGCTGAAATTAGCATTGTTAACCAGTAATGCATCGGATTGTTAATCAGTTCATCATCGGACTGTTAACCGGTAATGCATCGGACTGTTAACCGGTTATGCAGTATATGGAATTTTATGTGTCGTCTTTTGGTACCGATACCAACTTGATGCAGCACCGGTACGCAATGTAAAAATTCGAAATCTTTCTAATCCGACTCTAATTGATTCTAAGGTCTATAAATAAGGTATTAGGGCTCTCTAACTTAGGGAACATCACGAGAATACATGTTTGAGAAACCCTAGAGGCCAGGATTTTGTTCTAAACCTAATTTCTACAAATTAGCCTCTTTTAGGTAAATTCGAGATATTGAAATTTGATATCTATATGTCGAGTTGATCTACTCTTCGCTTAGAGATTCTTCTCTGGTTTTCATCGATACTCTACGAAGGATAACTATAATCATGATGTTCTTCATGGACGTCGTCGTGGATTCGACGTGAACGAAGGCAGTTCGTGGATTCGGATCGTGAGCTCGTGGATTCGAGTGGCGTTCGTGGATTCGAACGTGGGCAAGGCGTTCGTGGATTCGAACGTGAGGGCGTAGACAACCCGGATAATTGCGCGAGATTCATAGGAGATTAAAAGAAGTCGAGTCCGTGGAGTCGGTAATCACCTTGTAATCTTTCCTCTTAGTGAATTATTTTTTCGCGTGTTGGTCCCGTGGGTTTTTTACTCCAAGTTGGAGTTTTCCCACGTAAATCCCGGTGTGATTTTTATTTTCCGCATTTATTTTTATCGCATTGAGATTTGTGGTTTTTGGCCGTTACACCTATTCACCCCCATCTAGGTGTTTGATACAATCTAGATAGATCCTAGGGCTCCTCGTAACTTATAGATCGCGGTAAGGGCATAGCGCCCTAGCTAGTAGCAGCTTTCCTATTTGCATTAGACTACTTTTTGTACATGAGAGATGTGATGTATATTTGGTGAGGATGCTTTTGGAGAGTTGTGGATGTATATTGCCATGAGATGAATATGTAAATCAAAGATGTGTCCATTTTGAAGATGTAAACTCAATATGAATGTGGATGAAAATGTAATAGATAGTTTACACTCTTTTGCTCTTGCTTGTATCATACTTGTGATGCATCATATATGTTGTAATGTCATCCTGAGCGACAAAAATGTACATGTCACGCCCCGGGGCCCAGCGGAAGCCCGCCCGGCGCGTGCCCAGACCCGCCATACGTCTAAAACNCCTACAAGCCGGCACTCCGGAGATAGCCATCGCGATACATATTCGCCGTGCGGGATTGGGCGCCGAAGTGGATTGCCGTGGGCCAGGCTCATTCCTAGGGTGGGGATGATGACTACCACGGGGCCATTAGGCTCGGCACCGGCCAGACATCCTACGGGTGGGTCTCAGGGCCATAGACAGCCTTCGGGTGGGTCTCTTCAGATTGGGCTATATATATCCATTATGACATGTGGACCGATGATGACTTAGTGTACTACTTGGACATTGATTAGAATAGTAAACAACGGAACTTCACTATTTCACATTGTGAACATCATGATAGTTGGAGACATTTACTTTATGCATAGTTGCTTTCATACTTATGCTATTCATGCTAAGTAGAGATATCATGTCGTAGTAGGTTACATATTTACTTACCTGTCGCCTTTCTACTTTTATTGTCACTGACATCTTTTGTAGCTTTGGGCCTTGTGGTGCATGCACTGAAGTCAGTAATTGCCCACTGGGAACTATTTTTAATAGTTCTCACGCCCTCGTTTTGTGGTTTACTTTTCAGAGCCTTCGGCACCGGCGGAGGCACGGGATCGCGGCAAGGGTGTCGCGTAGCTAGCTCGGGAGAGTTTCTTTTGCGCTAGGTGGTCATTTCTTCTCCATTTTATATTTTGTGAGAGAGGGAGAGATTTTGTACCTTGTATAGAGAGACCACCTTGTACTCCTTTTAGCACTTGTTATGGGATTTCTGTTGTTTTTACCTTATGTTTTACTTAGTGAATTTACAGTTTTACCTTATCCTTTGTTGTAGCTTTTAGACACTTATTATGCTCTGATATTCCTAGGTGTCTATTATTATTGCTTTTATTATTGTTGTTCCTAGACGCCTTATACGTTTTAGACGTATGGCGGGTCTGGGCACGCGCCGGGCGGGCTTCCGCTGGGTCCCGGGGCGTGACAGTAGTCAAACGATCTGTCGCAAGTACCAAGTCCTCATGTCTAATAACATGGAATGTATCGAATGTCCCGAAGGCCTATCTCTATGTCATCATGTCCCTAACATGGAATATATAGCAGATGTACAATGGCCTATCATCATGTCTCCAATTTGCATTTTATAGTTTACTGATTCCAAGTGCCTCTTTATGACACTTTTGTTCAACGAGTCCCAATCATGGCATTAATATGTTCATGATGCATAGTTCACTCAATTCTAGCATGGAGACATGTTCTCAACTTGCGAAACCGAGCACTATCCACAATGTATGCTATCTACACATATAGCTCTACTATATGGAGTACAAATTTTACGACACATGAGGCATGCATGTTAAGTGTTCTAAAATTCATATAAATCATGCTTAGCATGAATTTGTATTCAAAAATACTTTACAAAAGGGTTAGAAGGCATAGGGGCCATTTTGCCCCATTTTCATGAAGTCAAACCCACCAAAAGAATCGACTTCTTCGTTTCGCCGAACGAAGATATCCACAAGTTCCCTAGTACCCTAGAAACATCAAAAATAGGGTCACCCAAACGAAACGAAGAGCAAATAGCTCAATCATTAACCAACTCAAGCTAGGGTTGGGAAAAACTCACCTCAAGTGGAAAACCCTCTCTAAATCCTCAAATGGAAGGTAGAGGTCTTCCAATCTAACCTATATAAAGGTTCCAAACCCATCAATTAGGTCTCATAACCCTCAAATCCAAAAACCCCCAAAATAAACCCTAAATCCCAAAATCTAGGGTTTCATCTAGAAAAACCTAGGAAAATAAGTATTAAATGGGGATTATAAGCTACCAACCTCAAGAGAAGCTCCAATCCAAGCTCAAAACCAAGTAGGGTTGAGGTTTGATCCTTCACAAAGCTCCAACCGCAAGTTCAAAGCCACCAAAGGTGAGAAATGAGGAAGAAGATGATGCTCCAAGGCCTCTATGTAAGCTCCCTCTCCTCTTCTTCTCCTTCTTCTCCTTCCCTTTCTCTCTCTAGAAGTGTAGGAAGAGTGTGAGGGAGAGAAAATGAGAGTGAGAGGGGAGGAGAGGCTGCCTATAGCCTCTAAGGTAACAAAATCCAGCTAGGCCCCTCAAAAAGTCAAATTTACATCAGCCCGGTCTGGGCAGTTTTCGCCCAGAGGGACCGGTCTCCCCGACCTGGGACCGGTCTCTCAGCCTGCCCCCGAAAATCCAACGTTCGGGAACCGGTCTCTCCCTGCGCGGGACCGGTCTCTCCCCGCGCAGATGCGCTCGGGGACCGGTCTCGACTGCCAGGGACCGGTTGCCTCACCGGCTACGCAGCACTGTTCACTGGGGGACCGGTCTCTCCTATCAGGGACCGGTCTCCGAGAGTAAAACTCTCAGGACTCTGCCAAAACTCTCGAAATCGAACTTTTAGACCGGTATACCATCGATGGCCCTCCACCAAGTGTGGAAAAGTTCGGAATACAAGTCGAACACTTGAACCTCGCAATTTGCAAAGGTCCAGTGTGCTATAGTACATGATCTTGTTGTTGAGCCTTGGGCGAACAGGGGAGGTGCTGTCCGTTCGGCGTCTGGTCGACGTGCCCAAACCGACCAAATTAGCGGTTGTGGGGTGTGACACCTCTAGAGTTAAATTCTATTAGCAATAGCTGTTATCTCTATGAAATTACTATTTTGCCCTTTCAAATATACCCTTCTACCATCATCAACTTTTTTAATTTGGCCTTAAGTTAGGGGCACAAAAAGTATTTTAATATTTGGCTTTTCAGATGTACCCTTCTACCATCACCAATTTTTCTTATTTGCTCTTAAGTTAAGGGCAAAAGAGGTATTTTGATTTTTTTTTTAACTCTGGTAGATATTTAACTCACGTTTAACCCAACTTAACTTAACGGGTGGTAACTGTAGGGATATTTTGAAATAACGGAGGAACATATGAGAAGTATATTGGAAAGAAAAAAAAAAGTAGGGATAAATGAGATATTTTCAAAATTTTGAGGGGTATATAGGCATTATCTCTATTAAATAAATTATTCATAGCAATGCTACTCATACAACTAAAACTGGGTGTAAATTTTATACCACATCCATCCCATATGTGGAGTTTCTTTGCTAGTTGCCTCGATATAACTGTTGGAGAAATCTCATCGATAAAATGAATAACGTATAGGATTTACACCTCGAAAGGGGTGTATAGGCACAAATTTTCCAATTATTAACTAATATACAAAAGGCAAAATTATGTTTTTGGTTCTCAAGCTATGAGACACATGAACACTTTGCTCCTCATGTATGCAATTAATCTTTAATTTATTATAATTTCTAACTTAAATTATGTAAATTATTGCAATCAAGCTCCACAACTGAATATAATTGACTAAATATTGACCTACAATTGATGTGATATCTTCATTATTGTCGCAGCATCAAACACAACAGTGCAACATCACTTATAATTAATGATACATTAATATTTAGTAAAATAAATTGAATTGTATGACTTGATTATAACAATTTAAAAGATTTGAACTATAAATTATAATAAAGTAAGGCTAAAGTACATGTAACATACTGAACTTTAGCAAATTGCGAGGTTCTAGTGTTAGAATAGTGTTTAGTACTATTCTTGGTGTTTTTGTAGGTTGTTGACTTAGTACCGACCAATTCCTCGTGTTGCGGGAATGCGCGAAGGAGAACTTAGCATCAAAACCTCCAAACTGTGGGTTTTGGGGTGCTGGGTACCGGTACTAGAGAGAGGGGTACCGGAACTCCCCTGTATAAAGTGAGAAATGTTCCTCTCGGGTTTAAGCTGTTGGATGGTAGGGTACCGGTACGACATCGGCCGAGTACCGGTACGCCGCACTGTTTCTGCTTGGCCGAGGCTCGGGTTGGCAGTTTTGTTGAACTGGTACCGATACTCTTGCCCGCATACCGGTACGCAGTGTAAAAACTGCAGTTCGTGCAGTTTGTGATTTTTGGTGTTTTGAGGAGTTTTTTGGGGATTGTTATAACATATTATATAATACCCGTTCCTCCCCCAACAGCACCCTTTGTGCTGAGCTGAGAGAAGAGCAAGGTAGGGTTTTTTCTCCCTTTCTCTCTCTAGATTTCTCTCCCAAACTTCTTTTAATTTGAGGTTTGATCTCTTTTTCTTCCTCCTCTTCATGGTTGCAAGCTTGGGGACCTTGGAGGAAGCTTGGATGAGAAGAAGAGAGCTTCTTGGTGGATTAATCTTCAACCCTAGCTCGAGATAGCTTGATTTGGAGCTTTCTTAAAGGTTAGTATTCTTCTTGCAACATATATTTGTAATTTTTGCAAGATTCGGAGATGAAAACCTAGTTTTGGGAAAACTAGAGTTTATTTTGAGGTTTCTTGATTTGAGGCTTTTGAAATCTAATTGATGGGTGTAGAACTCTCCTTTAGGTTGGATTTGAAAATCCTTTGGGTTGATTTGAGTTTTGGACAAGTGTAGCTTGATCAAAAGTATTTTTCACCTTATTATGTGTGTGTTTTTCGAAGATTTTCGAAGTAGTCGTTTTGGAGTTTCTAACCCTTTAGAATTTCTCTTACGGTGTTAGAAGTTCGGTGGACAACTTTGTTCGAAGGAACGAAAGGGTTCGAAGTTCTTCCGATGGGTTTGACCTCACCGAAATGGGTGAACTCCCCCTATGTCTTCCTTATGGTTTTAGGACATATTTAGATATTTATCCATGCTCAATATGACATGCTAGAATTTATGAAAACATAATACATACATGTTATGTGTAGTAAAATTCAAGCTCTATATAGTAGAGGTATATATGTGGATTTGGGCATAAAGTGACCCTTCATGATGATTTCTCTCTTGTGCAATCTAGGAAGCATGTTAGAGTATGAATGATGGTATAACTCTTGAGAGTACCTAGTGAATGGGTTAGACAAGTGGTTAACTTGCATGATAATATTACACTTGTTATAGACAAGATGAATGAAAATTAGCATTACTTGCATGATGATATTATACTTGTTGTAGATAAGGTAGTTGTGACATTGTGACATAGTGCATGATAAGATCATCATGAAGCTAAGCTTGGTGCATTTAACTTAGTTGAACAACTAGAACTTGACTTGTGACATTGTAACTTGGTGCTGTTAACTTAGTGGAACAACTAGTAATTATCATTGTGATATTGCACTCAATCTAGGGATCGATAGTTGCATTCCATGTGTTAGATATAAGGATAGTGATTGGAACGCGCGCCCTTAGGTGAATGACAAGGTGGACTATTACATGTAACATTGATTGAATGAAATTAGTTGCTTCACAATACTTCTACTCCATGTAGTGGAGGCATTACTAGAAAAGTATATGCATGACATGCATCATGGACATTGAAATAGCATGTAGTACCTATGCATATGGCACGAGAAAGTGACTTCCTTAGCTATAGTGGAATAGTATAAGTGTGAATTCTCATTGGAGACTTGAATATTAAAGAACTATCCTAGATAGAATAATGACAAGTACTGTGTACTTATGAACTAGTGACATATACTAACATGAACGTCATGTAGTGACATTTGAATTAGTAAATGACTAAACCTTCACAATGGGATACTTTATTGGACCTATGGGTTGTTGGTACTTATTCCATGTTTTAGACATGATGACTGAGAGCTGGATACTATTTGATCATGCTTGCTTGCCATTGTGCTCATTCGCACAAGCTTGTGAGGGTCGCTCCCCACAAGCCGGCACTCCGGAGATAGCCTACGCGACGCAAGCTCGCCCGTGCGGGAGGGAGCGCCGAAGTGGACCGACGTGGGACAGGCTCATTCTTTACGGGGGAATGTTGGACTACCACGGGGCCACCTAGGCACGGCACAAGCCGGACTACACACGTGTAGATCCATGACGAGGATTGAACTATGATACTTAAAGTGTAATGTGGAAACTACTACTAGATGGTGCATATTAGTTGGACTAGTGGACATACATGATAGTGCATATTGTGAACCTTATGATAGTCATTCATAGCATTGACACTCTAATGGTAGTATGTTTACATCTACATCAATTTTATGGATACATGAGAAAAGCATATTTATTTCTTGTAGCATTATGGAATAACGAACATACTTGTAATTGACATTGTGCATGTAATTTGACATTGACATATAGTTGAATAAATGAAATTTGAACATCATATACTTGATAGTTAATCTTTTAGTAGAGGCATGACTATGGAATGAATATGTTTAATTTACTTGCTTTATATATATTGCTTAATTACCACCTTATAACATGCCTCAGTTGACCTAGTGGTGTATTTCGCTACTCTTGGCGGCTTACCCACTGGGAACTATTGTTTAATAGTTCTCACCCCCATTTGTTGTTAGTTTTTATTTCAGAACCTACCGCGACGGGAGAGGCTAAGGATCGTGGCAAGGGGTCGGCGACTAGCTAGAGCCCCTACGGAGATATTTAGATGAACCCGATGTCGTCTTTCTTTTTATATCTTGTGGAAAGATGTATTATGTATTTGATTTAGAGATGTTGTTAATTTCCTGGATTTAGTTGTATACATTTTGTATATCTTGTGGATCTCCTTGTGTTAGAACAGTAGTGATTTTATATTGCTCGCTCTGATAGCCTTGTTAGGACTTTACTGTGTTCATTTCTTGTTTTAGTAGATGCCTTGTGTGCATTGTGGTTATTTGGTGTACACGGCGGTCTGTGCACGCGCCGGCGGGCTTCCGCTGGGCCCAGGGCATGACAGTACAGCTAACCTTTCTCAATTCACATTGTACACTTTATCCTCCCTAGATATAAGAAAAAAACACTCAACCCTACTCAAAAGATTAAAAATATTTTGTCAAATTATAGTGCTAAAGGAAATAGTAAAATAACTAAATACATCTCCATTTTATCACCTTTTTTTCCCCTCAACATAGCGCATTTTCTTTTTTCCAAGAATTTTTTTTATCTAAAGAGTTAAGTATAACAAGTGATATATTGAAGGAGGTAAAGTGTATTTAGCCATAAATTAAAGTTTAAGAACCAAAGTGTTAGTATGTCATAGTTTGAGGATTGTTGACACCTATTTTTTATATCAAAACATAAAATAGATCAAAAGAGAATGTGTGGAGATCGCCGAAGGAGGGACTTCAGCGAATGGGTATGGCTTCGATGAGATGAGATAAAGTATGCTAAAGGCCGAAGGCGTCAGCAAGGCTCGAGAAGGCAAGTCTGGAGTACGTATGAAATTCAAAATTCAAATAGTGGACATCGATGTTTCGAGAATAATTAAGGGGAATAATGCGACATCGATGGATATGAAAACGGACATACATTTCGAGAATGATTAAAGGGAATAATACGATAATCACCCATAATGTAGCCCTGATTATAACTATGCCATATTTGAATCGCAAAAAATAGAACGAAAGGAGGGACTACAAAGAAAGGGATAATCATAATCATAAAACTTTAAAATATTTACTTTTTCATCTTCCTTGCATTATGAGTAGGCGTAATGTAGCATATGAGCATCTATAATGCTAAAATCTTTTGCTTGTGCAGAAGAACTATCCAATGCTAATTGTCCGCGACCACTCCGACAATCACTGAGCCAACTTGCTCCTTAACGGCAATCACTCCTCTATGTTGTACGCCTTCACCACATGCAGTTCTGTATCTCAAAAACCATTTTATCCAGCAGTTTCCTTCGTTCTATCTTAGCTTGAATAAATGATTGAGGTCTGAGAGGTCGAACACCTAGTGATTTGGCCAGTTCCTAAACCTTTAAGGCATATCTTGAGCCAAAACACCACTTTGGTGCCACTTACATAACGGTTCAATCTAGCTTAGATTCGACTCGGATCAACGACCTGAACTCGAAGAGCCGAAGACTCCAAAATTCGGCTAGCATCTGAAGACTTCGAGACCATCTCTTGAGGGTTGAACTCAACTGGATCGTTCCCTCTCTAGTCTGTGCTTGGGACAAAATCAAATTTGGCTTGTGCATTGAGGGACATCATAAGGTGGATAGACTGGGTAGCTTCACGCGTCCAATAGTGAGTTCTTTGCCAATATTAATTTGGCATTCTAGGTAGGACAACATTCAGGTAATATTTTTTTTAAAAAATTAAATATAGTTATCGATGGTGCTAACGAATCGCACCTTTGAAACTAGATTATTCACATGATAGATTTTGACAGGTAATCTAGTTCAGCGAATCTACCGAGATTAAATATGAACGCGCAGCTGCCTACTTGCCTAGCTAGTAGTAGAGCAAGCCTTGGTGGCCACTCCAGCCAAGTCGGGGGTATTGATTACTCAATTTGCTACACTGATAGAGTGCATGGCTTAAAGGATATTGCAAATAGACGAGGGATGGCAGAGGTCATGAGAATGAATGAAACAACATTCTAAAGAACAAACCAGTTTTAGGGGATGGGCTTCCAAAATCTACAATTATTCGGTCAAATTTTCACATTTCAAAAATGGCAATTGACCATCGTAAATATTAGCTAATCTGATTCCTACCTCACATATACCCAAAGTGAATAGGTCGCCTACTAGTATCAAGGGCGATAGCATAATCCTGCTACACCTATAAATGCTGTTAATACGGATGTAGCAGAGTAAGCAGCTATGGTTGCGTTGTTGAGGCCGATCGCTACAAGCAATAATCAACAACATGTGGCTTATAACAACTAAACAACAATGGCTAACTTGTAGGTTATGGAAACCCTAGGATCTATCTTGATACTATCAAACATCTAGATGGGGGTGAATAGATGAATAGGCCAAAAACACAAATCTCAATACGATAAAAATAAATGCGCGAAAAATAAAATAGCACACCGAGATTTACGTGGGAAAACTCCAATCTGGAGAAAAACTCACGGGACCAACACGCGAAAAAATAATCTACTAAGAAATAAAAGATTACAAAGTGATTACCGAATCAACGGACTCAAATCTCTCTTTTATCTTCTCTGGATCTCGTGCGCATAGCAATGAGTTGTCCACGCCCCACGTCTGAATCTACGAACGCAACGTCCCGAATCCACAAAACATCCACACTTCGAATCCACGAAGCTTCGACACGCCGAATCCACGACGCCGACTCGAATCCGCGAGCGCACTCCGTTGGGAGCAACGTGAACAAGGTTGGTGATGATTTATTGCTTAGATAATCATGAAAGAACCGTGGAAGAAGTTTCTAAGCAATAGTCGGATCAATTCTCCATGAAAAAAAGAAATTATGGTTTCAAGAATTGATCCGATAGAAACTTGTTGTTGGAGATAAGAAAAAGAGCACCCAACAAGTTTCTAGAGCTTCAAAAAGATATTCTATGCTTAGCCATCTTTTAGAAACACCCCATATCTTATTTATAGGTTTAGAAGACAATAGAAATAGATTAGGATTGAAAAAACCATATTTGGAAACTCAAAACCATATTTGGAAAACTCACATCAGGTTCAAGGTCTAGACCTTCCAGTATGGTCCGGATCTTGAAGGTCCGGATTTTGATCCCAAGGTCCGGTTCCTCCCTGCGTAACAACAAAACCGACGTATGGGTTTCGGACCTTGCACCCAAGGTTCGGATCCTGAAACTTGAAAAACTGAGTTTTTGATTATTTTATTAATATAAACCCATTCTAATGTCTTTCAATCACATGTAAACATTCATAAATCATCATCAACATTATTTAAACTTACCGAGCATTGTGGATTCATGTTTTGAGTCTTTGAGTTTTTAATCTTCGTCTCTTCTTCTATAAATCTTCAAGACTCCGACTTACTTCACGAAATATACCAACTTAAAATCCGTAACATAACCTATGACCATGAACAAATCAGGGTGTAATCACGCCCCCAATTGCAAGAAGTATAGATAGGCACATATAGCCCAAATACTTAAGGTAGCGTAGAATGGAGTAGCACAACAAGTCCTCCCACTGTGGCTACCAATGCAAGATATTAGTTTTGGCCACTACAAAGTGAATATGGTAGACATAAAAAAAAAAAGGGCATTGCTACCTATCTCTACAAGGAAGAACACAACTTCTAGATGCAATAGATGGCAAAAGAAGAATACTTAACTATGCATGGCCAAAATAATGAAAGAGCACTGGCAAGCTCTCGAGGCTCAAAACATAAGGCAAACTTGCCACCCAGGCAGGAAGGTCAATTAACGCACAAGAAGAGATGGAAAATGAGAAAGAACAAGAGCCAAAAATGGATAAAAATCGAAGGGTGACTATTCGAACTACCTATTGACCTTTTCAAACTCGAGGAATAGTAAAGGGTATGGAGATTGTATTTCGCCTACGAATAAGAATTGTCTGAGATTACTATCCTCTGTAGCCGCTCAGAAGAGAAGAACTCGGTCCAAAAATAGGCCTCCGAATTGATGCAAGGAGCAGAGTGTATAAAAACCATCAAAAGCCCCCAAAGTTGGGGGACACGAAGATAATCAGGCCATAGAATGTTGGCCCGAGAGGACTTTGTGGCAACACCGATCCGAACAAAAGGAGAACGGGAGGCATGACTCTTAGGTGGCCACAAAGTAAAGTAAGCTACAAGAAAATGAGGCCAAGGGCACCATGTGTATAGGCAGTGGTGCAATCCTTGGTTTGATCCCGCTATACATACCGAATACCAAAACAAGTCATCCCTAAAGGGCCGCAATTTGGTCTAGGCCACAACCTCGAACGAGGCTGGGATGTCTCAGCGAGCCGAGGCAACTAATTCGAGAGTTGATGTCACGCCTCGCGACCGCCAATTTGGTCGGTTCGGGCACGTCAACAGACGCCGAACGGACAGCACCTCCCCTATCCGCCCAAGGCTCAACCAACATGCACAATCAAGCAATTCAATATAAGATGAATGCAATTATACACGGCTTGCTCGAGGGAAAGCAACAACCAACAACAAGTGAAAGTACTATGTACTAAACTAAACCACTCCACATACATGTCATTTGATTACATTTTAACCAAATACAAGTAAACTATAATTATTACATTCATTCTTTTCATACATCATTTACATTAGTCATCAAGCCCAAAACATAAGATTTACACATCATATTTACATCACATTTTCAACATACAAAAGTTGAGCTATATATAGGGGAATGACTAAAACTCCAGTGGCCGCTAACTACGGTGCTATACCCTTACCCTGATCCTCCCCCACCCCGCTTGCGCTCGGATCTGCAGGGTTAGTAGTGTGAGAACTAAAAGAAGCTCCCAGTGGGTTCGGCCGCCGACCTCGCCGATTCGCTCTCTAGGTCTATTCAGGCATAAGTATGAAAGGAAATAGATGTAGCAAACCACACTAATGCTAATACTATGCCTGCAAGAAAACTGGTCAACAGATAGATAATCATAAGTATGATAAATGTATGCATGCTTTACATTCACTTGGCTTTCACCCAATTATTTGCCAGTTAACACTTGTTAACCCCAAAACTCACAATCCAAAATTCCTTTCGATCGGGAGACTCGAACCACCCGAGGGACCGTCTTCTGAGGGGACTTTACTACGCCCAATGGTGACAACTCCGGAGCACACCGCTCGAGGGGGAGCTACCTCCCTCAAGCCAAGACTCAATGTGAGTATGATTCAATCCTCATTTGAGGACGTATAGCCACACTTGCTATTTCGCCACAAGCCGCAATGCCACAATGCAATAACAGGTTTCTACCTTGTCATAAATACCATTCTCTAGGCCACACTTGCCGTAATACCACAATAGGTTTAACCTTGTTTAACAATTCATCTCTAGGTGCCAATTTTGCCTGTTAATGTCAATTTCACCTTTGTTTACTATTGTCACAGTCCATGTCCCACATTCACACAAGTATAGGGATCCACATACATGTCTCACATGGTTCCATATCAATTAATATGTTCACCTACTTAGAAGCATACAATTAAATCCCAACCAATAATCACATGTTACACTACCTATCATGCATGAATGATACTATACATATATGCTCAATTAAAGGTAACATAGACATAGAAGGAAACTCAGAGATTCCGGATAGCACCCCCTCACCTTGTAGGAATACCGAGATGCTATGATTCAATTCCTTTTATTTTTTGACACCTACGCTGCTTGCTACGGCAAAACGAAGCCAAAACAGGCTTTTTCTTCAATATCTCCGCGCACACTCGTCGGATCGCCGAACCGAGTTCACCAACGCGTCAGAAAACCTACCAATTACGGTAATAAGAGATCAATCCCTAACTTTGACCTCATTTGTACAAAACCCTAACATAAGTCCCTCAATAATGCCATCTTCTCCAATTTGGTCCCTGGACATGGAGAAGCATGAAGAAATCTACCACTACAACTCCTAGAACTCATGCTAGAAGGAATTAAACCAAAACCTAGCTTGGAATCAAGAAAACCAACCTTTAGGATCAAGTTTTCTCCAAGCCCCTTGCATAATAGCAAGCACCACCCTCCACTTGATCTTCTTCTCCACCAAAGCCCCTCCAAAAGCTCCTCTTGCTCAGGCTTTAGAAATAGAGAATGAGAGAGAGAGAAGTTTAGAGAGAGAGAGGGAACCCTAAATGGTGTTGGTGTGAGGGTAAATGAGGCTAAAACATAAGCCATCCAACATATACACACCCACACTTACACATATGCACTTAAGCCCCTCTCCTTCCACCATTTCACAGCAGCCCGCACTGGGCAGTTTTCGCCTACAGGTCCGGACCCTGCATCGGACCCCGAGAGCACGATCTTTCAGCATTTTGCTGAAAACTTTTCAGCTGGCTCTCCTGGGTCCTCTAACCCCTATGCAACTCGTTCCAAAGCGTTTTAAACACTTTGCGGACTGTTCCAACTCATCTGAATCCGCGCTCCGCTCGTTTTGACGGAAGCTCGGCACAACTCGACGGGGATGCGATACGTTAAAGTTGAGAGCCAGATTCTTTCTCTAGACGACCAAAGATGGTGCGGGTCTGGTTCCTACCCAATACCAAAGGTCACGAATTCCACCTATCAAGACTCATAAGAGATAGATGCACTAGTTTTAAGCATGGCCCATCATGCCAAAGAAGAAGAGGTGGAGAAGATGCCAACAGAATGGCCTAATTGTCCAAAGTAGACCGAAAAGGTCTAGTATCAAGTCAAGAGGGTCCTACTTGATGAAGCAAGGCCATCAAGGATATCCTTTTGACAAGCGGACTGAAGACAATGTCAAAGAACAAGAGCTAGAAGGCGAAGCGGCCTTTAGTGCGAGCCCACCGAAAGGAGAAGAAGGAAGGAAAATCTTATTTGGGTCCCTCCCACTAGTCGAAATTACTATGGTAAACATGTTACCATATTTGGTTCAAGCTAGTCCTGGACACGAGAAGAGCTCTCTCGCAGGGGAGAGTGAGGAGGTGGAGAGCGAATCAGAAGTGGCACAACTTGGAGTCATAGAAAATTCGCCACCTGAGATGTAACATACCGAATCTCCGGGTTACGATGCTAACTTTGATCTAGTTGATCAAAGTGAAGCTTAAGCTGGATGTGCGTTGTCCCCGAGCAATTCTGGAGGCCTGGGGATGGTTAGAAGTGATTTCCGGAGGTATTTAGATATTTTCTGCGCAAACTGGGCGTGAAAACGAACTCCCATAGCAATTCTGCTGTTAAAGTGCAAAATTGGCACTTGGTACCGGTACCAAAGCAATGCTGTATCGGTACCTAGCCAGTGCGTGGTTGTAGGGCGTACAGGATCCGGACCGTATGAGGCGGTGTACCGGTACTGTAGTCGGGTACCGGTATTGGACAAATATGGTACCGGTATTGGCCTGGTGTACCGGTACTGCATAGCGAGCAGAGATCCGCAGCTCCCGGGTATGGGAGCTGGTATGGTACTAAGTCCCAAGTACCGGTACCCAAATAGAATTGGACTGTTTTGTAATAGTGCAAAATTGCTTTTGTGGGGGGATGGGGTTAGATGCAATTGTTGGCATTCTATAAATACCCCTAGCCCTACACCTATTATCTCCCATGCAAGAGAACTTCGTTTTCTCCTCCCACCTCTCAACTTCTCCTCCTTCTCTCTCTATAGGACTCCAATCCATGGTGGAATTGAAGGGGATTGAAGCTAGAATTTGAGGATTTTGGTGGAGAAAGGGGAAGTTCTTGGAATAAGAACCTAAGGTAGGTTTCTTGTGATTTCTTGTTAGGGTTTGATTTAAATTCCCTAATTGAGTTGGTTTTGAGTTTCTTGGATTTCTAGAGCTTCTTTTATACTATGAAATCCTAGAAAAATTAATGTCTTGGGTGTTTTGTATGAACCCTATGGGTAGAATTGGGGTTTTGTTATCTATGAGATTTAACTTAGGTTTGATCTCTTGTAGCCCCAATTGGAGTATAAACTGACACGTTGGGAGGCTTGGATCGAGATTCTGACAAGTTTACGCCGAGTTATTGAGGGAAAACCTCATTTCGACTTCGTTTGTCGTGGGGCGAGAGGAGCGGTCGTCCATAAATCGCAGGAAGTGGTTTCCTCGCACTTCGGCATCACTAGAAGGTGGGTGGTGCTATCTGAAGTCTTCGAATGACTTACTATGTCTAGTCACTTTCTTGAGCATCTATAAATGTGCATAGTGAATTCATGCATTATAGGGTAAATGTGGTATGTGGCATAATGGTAGCATTTTGTATGCTTTGGATGTAAAGTACATGTAGACAATACATGGTAAACTTAGAAACCCTATAGATGTATGAAACGGTAAACTATGACACTAGTGAGCGAATGACATGGAACTAGACGGATGAGTAGCACCTAGTATTGGAAAAGCTTAACAAGGAAAATAAACTTGTAGCATGAATAAGATGAATTGGTTAGCATCTAGAGTTTGGAAATGCTAAACCTAGAATAAAGAGTTTGTTAAAGTGTGGTATTGTGTCCTCCAAGCGAGGATTAGATCGTATTCACAGAGAGTCTGAATGCTTGAGGTAGGTCGCTCCACCTTGGGCGGTGAACTCCGGAGTGTCATCAACTGGGTTGATAGTGGAATTCTCCCCAGCAGACGGCCCCGTCGGGTTGTAGCGGTATCCTCCCCGACAAACAGGATTTGGTTGGTGAGTTGAAGTTAACCAAATAGTTAACCAAGTTGATTGGGTATTGGTAGTAATAGGATGCATGCATCATCAACTTCATGAGTATGTATATTGTTTCCTTCCAGCATTGTACAGGCATTGTAGTAGTTGTAGTTTGGTTACTATCTATCTTTTTCTTGCCTACATATGCCTGAGTAGGCCTAATGGGTGAGTCGACGAGGTCGGTAGCCTAACCCACTGAAAACTTTCATTAGTTCTCACACCACTAATGTCACGCCCCCGCCCCGAGCCCGCTACCAATTTGGTCCGGATCGAGCGCGGCGAACGGACGCCGAACGGACGCCGAACGGACAGAGTCTCCCCTGTCCGCCCAAGGCCCAAGCGACGAGATCATGTACACAAGTTCCCAGGAAATACACTCGTTTACATACATGATCAAACAATGATAGCGAGAGCATAAACAGTGCTTATCAACTAAGAGCAAGCAACACATGTAAAGCATACAAGTGACAAAAGAGAGATGTACTTAACTATTAATCCATTTAACTTTATACAATTATTACAACTTGCATTCTTCCAAAACTGTACAACATATATTGTCACGCCCCGGGACCGATGGCAATTTGGCCCGACCCGAGCACGTCAAACAGACGCCGAACGGACAGAGTTTCCCCTATCCGCCCAAGGCTCATCACATGCACATTTTCATCAATAGAGAAAAGCACTAGCGGAAACATACACAACGGCTTACACGAGGGTAAGCAGTAGCCACAAGTGAAAGAAAAGGAAACTAAACATTCTACACAAGTAATATGATTCATTTTAGATCATATACATTGCATCCATCTCTTACATTTAGAATTCTTTGCAGTTCTTACATAATCTCATCATTTCTTTCTTACAACACATTTACCTCAAAATAAGCTTTACATTCTTTCCTTGAAAACTCATCAAAATAGCAAAAGATGATACATAAGATACTTTAACTACAGAAATAAACCCAAACATCGGTGGCCTCTGTCTAAGGCGCGATACTTTTACCTTCGTCGCGTCGCCGCTCGCTCGTCCCCGCTCTGGTGGAAATAGTGGCGGAGAACTCAACAAAGTCCCAGGGTTCGTCACAACATCACTGACTTTCCCACTAGGAACTAATCAGGCATAAAAGAAAGATAACTGAGAATATGGTAAGCCAATCTATATACATATGCTAATATGCCTAAAAACAAGGCAAGGAATATGCCAACATTAATAGATGCAGTATTATGTCATCTGTCTTAGTTCTTTTCACTTTACCTCTTGTTCTTTATTCTTTGATTCTTTGCTCTTTAATCATAAGGCTAAGCTCCGGGGGTTTCGCCAATTTAACTTGCCATCACGTTAAGTCCATCATCGCAGGTACTCACCAGCTAGGACGTCCTTAAGGTGTCTACTCCCAACCCGGATGCATAACTCCGGAGCGCATCGCCCGAGGGGGAGCGACCGCCCACTAATGAGCAACCGGAACTGCAACAGCAAGTATGATCATATCCTTACTTCAAAGGATTATAGTTTCAATCTCTCGACTTTACACAACTCTAGTGTCTCTTGAACATCGGTTTATGTTGGCAAACTATCATGTCAATCACATCTTTAATATTGCATACACTCTTGCTTAACTCTAGCAATACATTGTTCTCTTGCCTTTCTTTTAACTTAAACTTCACAACGTTGTCACTTCTCTTCATTCTTACATCACTTAGTTCCTTACATCACACTAACTCTAAGTTGTGTCATTTCACTATTACTTATCAAATCCACTCGCTACTGTTTCATTGGTGCACTCCGCTTTTAGTACTCACTTGCGGACTCAACCATCTTTCTCATGCATACATCTAGGGTTTTGACATTAATTAGGTTCTCACCATCTCATTATGACTAAGTTGTGCTCACAATCATCACATCCATCACATTTCATCATAACTTAACCCCAAAATGCATTGCCAACAAATATAAGAACATATCCAAGAAATGATCACATTAGGTCATAGAGAGAATTTCAACTGAGTTGAAAAGCACCACCGCACCTTTGTAGGTCTCTTAAGGTGCTCGATGACTTTCTGTAGGATTTTTAGATGCCTCGTTCTTTACACCTCGGCGGCCAAACGAACCCTTATATAGGACAATTTGCCCATAAACTTTTCATGAACTTTTCGAAATGCTATTCCGAGCTGCACCAACGTCGAAATACCGGCCCAATTAGGTTTTTATAGGAAGGGTCAATTGCCACTTAAAACCTTCATAGCAAAAGCCCCCAATTTCGGGTGCCTAGCTCAATGTATTCAAAACCTAGGTTTGATACTCATTGAGAAGAAAAAGAGACTTCTTTAACTCTAATAGCCCCGATTAGAATCATTGCTTAGCTTTCCAAAACCCTAGTTTGGATTTCACCATTAGAGGTGGGTTGAAGCTCACCTTGAGCTCAACCATGGATTTGATCTCTAAAGAAGCAAAAGAAAGCTTCAAAACTCTTCAAATATCCCAGTAAAACCCATTTCTAGGTTATTCAAAACTCATTCTAGCGTTTTTCTACAATATAGATCAAAGCTTACCTTGTAAGCTTTCCTTTCTTGCCCTAGAGAGGAAGAAGATGAGGCTCCTTTGCTCCAAAAGCTTCTTCTTCACCTTCTTCTCCTTCTTTGTCTTCCTTTCTTTCCTTCTTCTTCTTCTCCTTCCTTGTCTTCTAGAGAGAGAAAGAGAGGAGAAAGTGTGAGAGGGAGTGGAATGAGAGAAAGGCTCTTTCAGCCCCCTTACATAACCATTGGGTGGCAAAAATGCTAATAAACCCCTCAACTTTCATCTATTTCAACTGCCTGGACTGGGCAGTTTTCGGGCTCGGGGACCGGTCTCCCCGACTAGGGACCGGTCTCCGAGAGCTCTCCCAGCGCAGCCAGAGCAGCTGCGCGCGATGGGTCCGGTCTCTCCTTATGGGACCGGTCTCTAGGGGACCGGTCTCTCAGACAGAGACCGGTTCCCGAGAGCTGATCTTCCAGGACTTAGCCGATTTTTCGGCTGTCTCATTCTGCACGCGTTCGGGGACCGGTCTCTCCCACCAGGGACCGGTCCCCGAGAGCTCAAAAACTGCAGTTTTGCAGAATTTGATTCTCTAGCTCTCGAAAACCTCCCGTAACTCACTTTTGATCATTTTAACACCTTCGGACTTTCCGAAGTGCACCATTCTCGCACTTTGGTCAATTTGACTAAAGTTCGATATTTATTTTCCGAATTTTCGGTATATTACATTCTCCACCCCTTAAAATAATTTCGTCCGCGAAATTACGCATACCTTAGCTCGTCGATTCGAATAGATGCGGATACTCTCTCCGCATGATTTCCTCGAGCTCCCAAGTGGCTTCTCGCGCCGCGTGGTTGCTCCACTGGACTTTCACATATGGAATTTTGCGACTTCGCAACTTTTTCACTTCTCTATCGAGGATGCACACGGGGTACTCCTCGTAGGTCATATCCTCACGTAGCTCCACGGGCTCATACTCCAATACATGTGCCGCATTGCGAATATACTTTCGAAGATTCGACACATGAAATACATTATGAACTCCCGCGAGTCTCGGTGGTAATGCGAGCTTATACGCTACCGCACCCACACGCTCTAATATCTCAAATGGTCCGACATATCGGGGACTTAGTTTCCCACGGACCCCAAATCGTTTAACTCCTCGCATCGGCGATACTCTCAAGAATACACGGTCTCCAACCGCGAACTCTAAATCCTTTCTTCGCTTGTCGGCATAACTCTTTTGTCGAGATTGCGCCATCGCCAACCGTTGACGGGCAAGGCGAACTTTCTCTTCCGCCTCCCGCACCACATCCGGGCCGAGAGCCGCTCTCTCGCCCACGTCGCTCCAATGGATAGGAGAACGACACTTTCGACCATACAGTGCCTCAAAAGGCGCCATCGCTATACTTTCTTGGTAGCTGTTATTGTAGGCGAACTCCGCCATGGGCAAGAAATCATGCCATCCTCCTTTGTAATCTAGCACACACGCTCGAAGTAAATCCTCAAGGATTTGTATCGTCCGCTCTGACTGCCCATCACTCTGAGGATGAAATGCTGTACTGAAGTCGAGCCGTGTGCCTAGCGCTTCTTGCAAACTCTTCCAAAAGTGGGATGTGAACCTGGGGTCTCGATCTGACACAATCGATACTGGGACCCCATGAAGTCTCACAACCTCGTCGAGATAAACTTGCGCTAGCTTGTCTCCCGACCACGTAGTATGTATTGGCATGAAGTGTGCCGACTTTGTCAATCGATCCACTATCACCCATATCGCATCGTGTCCGCCTTGTGATCGAGGCAAACCGGTAACAAAGTCCATTGCTATGTTTTCCCATTTCCAAACGGGTATTGGTAGAC
>NC_033623.1:5385261-5400314 GCF_001540865.1 Ananas comosus | reverse complement strand
GACTTGTCAGCAAGTAAAGGAAGAGCGCCGGTTTCCAGCGGGGAAGCTTCAAAGTTTACCTATTCCCGTTTGGAAATGGGAGGACATATCTATGGATTTTATCGTTGGCTTACCTCGCTCGACAGGGGGCCACGACGCAATTTGGGTGATTGTGGACCGCTTGATGAAGTCAGCACACTTTTTACCAATCCACACCACCTGGGCGGGAGATAAGTTGGCGCAGGTATATCTTGACGAAGTAGTGAGGTTACATGGGGTGTCGAAATCGATTGTGTCGGATAGAGACCCCAAGTTTACTTCGCGTTTTTGGAAAAGCCTGCAGGAGGCCCTTGGCACGCGGCTCGATTTCAGCACTGCATTTCATCCCCAGACAGATGGACAGACTAAAAGAACCATTCAGACTCTGGAGGATATGTTGAGAGCGTGTGTCATCGACTACAAAGGAGGTTGGTGTAAGTATTTGCCAATAGCCGAGTTCGCCTACAACAATAGTTATCACGCTAGTGTGGAGATGGCACCGTTTGAAGCCCTTTATGGGCGGAAGTGCCGCTCTCCCATTTATTGGAGTGATGTGGGCGAACGCACGGAATTTGGCCCCGATGTGCTGCGGGAGGCGGAAGAAAAGGTCCGCCTTGCTCGCAAACGGTTACTCACGGCGCAATCTCGACAACAAAGCTATGCGGATAGGCACCGGCGAGATCTAGAGTTTGCGGTGGGTGACCGCGTCTTCTTGAAGGTCTCGCCTATGAGGGGTGTGAAGCGGTTTGGAGTTCGGGGAAAATTGAGTCTCCGATATATTGGCCCCTATGAAATCTTGTAGCGGATTGGGACAGTGGCTTATCGGCTCACGTTGCCGCCAAAGCTAGCGGATGTGCACAACGTATTCCACGTCTCCAATCTTCGCAAGTACATACCTGATCCCGAGCATGTAATGCTATATGAGCCGCCGGAACTTCAAAAGGACCTGAGCTACGAGAAATTCCCGGTGGCAATTACCGCTCGTGAAGTGCGCAAGTTAAGGAGTCGAGAGATCCCTTATGTCCGAGTTCGGTGGAGCAATCACGATGATCGCGAAGCCACCTGGGAGCTCGAGGAGGAGATGAAGGCGAATCATCCTCACCTGTTTGAAAGCTAGATCGAGGTATGAGTTTAGAATTTGGAATTCTAATTAAGTTTTGTCGTATTGAGTTCGTTTCGAGGACGAAACTCTTTTAAGGTGGGAAGGATGTAAGGAAGTGAATTCTCGAAGCTCGAGGATTAGACTTCGGCCAGAATCGACTAGTTGTCGAGTGCGTAGGCTTCGGAAAGTCCGAAGGTGGCTATAATGCATAAGGTGCGTTAAAGAAGTGTCCGCGGGAGCACCAGTGCAAAACTTGCACTGGAGTAGAAATGCTCTCGGGGACCGGTCCCTGGCAGGGAGGGACCGGTTCCATCAGGCTGGGCTGCGGGGGTCTCTGATGAGACCGGTCCCTGGTGGAGAGGGACCGGTTCCCGAACGTTGGCCCAGCGAAAATAGCCGAAATTTGGCTAAGTCCCGAAAACTCAGCTTTCGGGAACCGGTCTCTCGGACAAGGACCGGTCTCCCGGGGACCGGTCTCTCAGGTAAGGACCGGTTCCCGAACGCGAAAATCCCTCTGCTCGAAGTGGCAGCCTTCGGGGACCGGTCTTCTCGAGCTGGGACCGGTCCCTCACTGCAAAAATGCCCAAAGAGGGCTGATTCTAAAGATGAAAAGTTGAGGGGGCTATTTGCAAAATAGCCTTTAATAGGGCTTGGGGACCCCTCTCTCTCTCTCAGTTGCTCTCTTCGTCTCTCTCTCTCACTATTCTCTCTCTCTAGAAAAGAAAAGAAAAGAAAGAGAAGAAGGAGAAGAAGAAGAGGAAGGAGAAGAAGGGAAGAAAGAAGAAGAAAGAGAAGGAGAAGACTAAGAAGAAGAGGAAAGTCATCTTCTCTCCCTCTCCCTCAAGCTTGGAGCTTAGGTTAGAGGTAAGCTTCCAACCCTTTAATGGAAATTCTAGGGTTCTGGGTTTTTATGGTTTAGAATTGGTTCAAATGGAACCTATTGGGGATAAATAGAAGGTTCGAGCTCGAAATCGAAGCTCGCACCACGGATTTCTCCGTTGTTGAGACCTAGGGTTTAGAATTGGGATTTTGGCAAATCTAGGGTTTTGATCTAATTTGTTGGGTCGCTAACCTAATTGCTAGGTCTCTGAACGCGTCGGCGAAGACGGTTTGCCGATCCGACGAGCGGGTGCGGAGTTATCGCCGAATCGGGTACTCGAGGGCTCGCTTTGCCCCGAGGAGTTTAAGCGGCGTGCAAGAACCGCAACGTCGAGCTTTCTACTATCGCGGCATCGCCAAGAGGTGGGTGGTGTCCATCCCGAAGCAATCGGGCTCCCTTCTATGTCTTAGTACATTTCGATTCTGCATCTTGTATTATTGCATTATAGGATTATTGTGCATTGCCTTTCCTTATGCCTTCCTTGATGATATCGTAGCATGTATTGGATACTTGATATAGAGGATTGGTGAGGATTGGGTCGAGTCTTGTGAATCCTATAGTGTAGAGAAAATGATGGGCTCAATGGCTAGTCTAATGATGAACAAAGAACGAGTGGCATCTAGTCAATAGTAAACCATGAACGAGTGGCATCTAGTCGATAGCGAACAAACGGACAATCTAGTTAATAGTGTATGTGACACCTATGGACTATATGATGATTGTGACTCTAGAGGACAGGGTATCCTCGAGCTTAGAGGATTGGATCATGCTCACGGTCTGTTAAATCTTGTGATGGAAGCCCCACACAAGTAGTGCGCTCCGGATGTTGGTCACGCCAGGGATTGCCTATATGGCCCCGCCAGACGGTCTCGGGTCCGTAGTGTGAGTTGATTCTCCCTACGTGTCGAGATGGCTAGTGAGCTGTAGGCGAGCCTTCGGGTAAGCCATGAGATTAATGAACAAGTAAATGATGTTATTGAACGAGTGAATAGCTTCACCTTTGGACATGATGACAGGTTAGTTGCTTACCAATTCATTGGACATGCATTCATACATTTATGATTGGGCATAGTAGAATAGCTTCATTTCCGTCATTTACAGCTCCTTATCTATATATCTATCTGTCTATCCATCTATTGGTATATCTACTTGTGCCCGCTTGGACCTAGTGGGGAGATCGGCGGAGTCGGCGGCCGAACCCACTGGGAACTAAGGAAGTTAGTTCTCACCCCCATTTTTACTACAGGTTCGAGTTCGGGTGTCCCTGGTGAGCGGGAGGATCGCGGTAAGGGCCCGGCGTTCTAGTCGCATTAGCTACCTCCCTTTTGTATTAGCTATCACCCCTTTTGGTATTGGAGAGTAGATGATGTATAGGGTGAGGTTCGAGTGATTGTACTTATATATTTGGAAGAATGTAAAGGATGCAATTACATGTATATATTATGTCGAATGAATGTAATAGATAGCTTCTTCTCTCTTATGTACTTGTATATTTTCTATACTCGTATCTTGCTCTTGGTTGTCGCACTAGTGATGCTTCTTGATCGTGTATTTATGAATTGATTCCTGGGTAAATTCTTATACATGATCTGTTGGCTAGCCTTGGACGGACAGGGGAGGTCCTGTCCGTTCGGCGTCTGTTCGACGCGCCCGGGACCGAACTAAATTGGTAGCGGTCTCAGGGCGTGACATTTAGCTACGGCAATCACGCCTCAACCGCTATTGCACAAGGAAATGCAACGACTTGGTTTGGAAGTGGTAGCGCCGGGAGTGCCGGCCATTCTTGCCGCATTGATCGTGCAACCGACCCTATTCGAGAGGATTAAAGAACTTCAGGCTTCGGATCGTTATCTCCAAAAGGTTCGAGGTGAAGTTGAGAGTGGCAACGCCGAAGATTTTGGTGTTGGAGCCGATGGCGCACTTCGATTTAGAAATCGTTGGTGCGTGCCGAAGGATGACGACTTGCGAAGGGCAATTATGCAAGAAGCGCACCAATCTCCCTATAGCATACACCCGGGTGGCACTAAGATGTATCAAGACTTGAGAGTGCATTATTGGTGGCCTGGCATGAAGAAAGATATTGGGGAGTTCGTAGCGCAATGTCTTACGTGCCAACAAGTTAAAGCTGAGCGCGAATTTTCGGCGGGAAAACTACAAAGTCTATCCATACCCGTTTGGAAATGGGAAGACATAGCGATGGACTTCATTACCGGTTTGCCTCGGTCGCAAGGCGGACATGATGCGATATGGGTGATAGTGGATCGATTGACAAAATCGGCACACTTTTTGCCGATACACGCTATGTGGTTGGGAGACAAGCTAGCGCAAGTTTATCTCGACGAGGTTGTGAGATTTCATGGGGTTCCAGTGTCAATTGTATCAGATCGAGACCCCAGGTTCACATCTCACTTTTGGAAGAGCTTGCAAAAGGCGTTGGGCACACGGCTCGACTTCAGTACAGCGTTTCATCCTCAGACTGACGGACAGTCGGAGCGGACGATACAGATCCTTGAAGATTTGCTTCGAGCATGTGTGTTGGATTATAAAGGAGGCTGGAATGATTTCTTGCCGATGGCGGAGTTCGCGTATAATAACAGTTATCAGGAGAGTATCGCGATGGCTCCATTTGAAGCCTTGTATGGACGCAAATGTAGTTCTCCTATTCATTGGAGCGACGTGGGAGAGAAAGCAGCCCTTGGGCCGGATGTGGTACGGGAGGCGGAGGAAAAGGTTCGTCTTGCTCGTCAACAATTAGCGGCGGCGCAATCTCGACAGAAAAGTTACGTCGATAAGCGAAGAAAGGATTTAGAGTTCGCGGTTGGCGACCGCGTATTCTTTAGAGTATCACCAATGCGCGGAGTTAAGCGCTTTGGGGTCCGCGGGAAGCTAAGTCCCCGTTATGTCGGACCATTCGAGATACTGGAGCGTGTGGGTGCGGTGGCTTACAAGCTCGCACTACCACCGAGACTCACGGGAGTTCATAATGTGTTTCATGTGTCAAATCTCCGAAAGTATATTCGCAACTCGACACATGTACTTGAGTATGAGCCCGTGGAGTTACGCGAGGACATGTCTTATAAGGAGTAACCCGTATGCATCCTCGATCGGGAAGAACGAAAGTTGCGGAGTCGTAGGATTCCCTATGTGAAAGTTCAATGGAGCAACCATGCGGTGCGAGAAGCCACTTGGGAGCTCGAGGAATCAGTATGGCGGGAATATCCGCACTTATTCGAGTCGACAAGTTAAGGTATGGTTAATTTCGAGGACGAAATTATTTTAAGGGGTGGAGAATGTAACATACCGAAAAACTTCGGCGAATAAATATCGAACTTTAGTCAAATTGACCAAAGTGCGAGGTTGGTACATTTCGGAAAGTCCGGAGGTGTTAAAGTGGTAAAAGTGAGTTGTGGAAGGTTTTCGAGAGCTAAAGAATCAAAAATTTGCATTCTGCAGAATTTCAGCTCTCGGGGACCGGTCCCTGGTAGGAGAGACCGGTCCCCGAACGCGAAAGAAACGAGACAGCCAAAAATTTGGCTAAGTCCCAAAAAACAAGCTCTCGGGAACCGGTCTCTGTGGGAGAGACCGGTCCCCGAGAGACCGGTTCCCTAAGCAGAGACCGGTTGCTTCTGGCTGGAGCTTTGCCAGCCTGCGGGAGAGCCCTCTGGGACTGGTCCCAGGTCGGGGAGACCGGTCCCCGAGCCCGAAACTGCCCAGTTCTGGCAATTTGAAAACATGAAAGTTGAGGGGCCTATTTGCAATTATGCAATCTATTGAGCTATGTAGGAGGGGAAATGAGATATTTCTCTCATTTCTAACCCTCTCACTCTCTCTCATCCCTCTTTCTCTCTCTAGGAAGACAAAGAAGAGAAGAAAGGGAAGGAAGAAAAGAGAAGAAGAAGGAAAAAAGGAAGGAGAAGAAAGAGAAGGAAAGTGGAGAAGAAGATCAAGGAGTGGAGCAACTTCTTCCTCTTCCTCTTTGGAGCAAAGAAAGGAAGGCTTTGAGGTAAGCTTTCATCCTTCTCATGTAGAAACCCTAGAAATGGTTTTGTTTGAATCTCTTTTATGTTTGAAGCTTTCTTTTGCGACGTGGGAGAGAAAGCGGCCCTTGGGCCGGATGTGGTACGGGAGGCGGAGGAAAAGGTTCGTCTTGCTCGTCAACAATTAGCGGCGGCGCAATCTCGACAGAAAAGTTACGTCGATAAGCGAAGAAAGGATTTAGAGTTCGCGGTTGGCGACCGCGTATTCTTTAGAGTATCACCAATGCGCGGAGTTAAGCGCTTTGGGGTCCGCGGGAAGCTAAGTCCCCGTTATGTCGGACCATTCGAGATACTGGAGCGTGTGGGTGCGGTGGCTTACAAGCTCGCACTACCACCGAGACTCACGGGAGTTCATAATGTGTTTCATGTGTCAAATCTCCGAAAGTATATTCGCAACTCGACACATGTACTTGAGTATGAGCCCGTGGAGTTACGCGAGGACATGTCTTATAAGGAGTAACCCGTATGCATCCTCGATCGGGAAGAACGAAAGTTGCGGAGTCGTAGGATTCCCTATGTGAAAGTTCAATGGAGCAACCATGCGGTGCGAGAAGCCACTTGGGAGCTCGAGGAATCAGTATGGCGGGAATATCCGCACTTATTCGAGTCGACAAGTTAAGGTATGGTTAATTTCGAGGACGAAATTATTTTAAGGGGTGGAGAATGTAACATACCGAAAAACTTCGGCGAATAAATATCGAACTTTAGTCAAATTGACCAAAGTGCGAGGTTGGTACATTTCGGAAAGTCCGGAGGTGTTAAAGTGGTAAAAGTGAGTTGTGGAAGGTTTTCGAGAGCTAAAGAATCAAAAATTTGCATTCTGCAGAATTTCAGCTCTCGGGGACCGGTCCCTGGTAGGAGAGACCGGTCCCCGAACGCGAAAGAAACGAGACAGCCAAAAATTTGGCTAAGTCCCAAAAAACAAGCTCTCGGGAACCGGTCTCTGTGGGAGAGACCGGTCCCCGAGAGACCGGTTCCCCAAGCAGAGACCGGTTGCTTCTGGCTGGAGCTTTGCCAGCCTGCGGGAGAGCCCTCTGGGACTGGTCCCAGGTCGGGGAGACCGGTCCCCGAGCCCGAAACTGCCCAGTTCTGGCAATTTGAAAACATGAAAGTTGAGGGGCCTATTTGCAATTATGCAATCTATTGAGCTATGTAGGAGGGGAAATGAGATATTTCTCTCATTTCTAACCCTCTCACTCTCTCTCATCCCTCTTTCTCTCTCTAGGAAGACAAAGAAGAGAAGAAAGGGAAGGAAGAAAAGAGAAGAAGAAGGAAAAAGGAAGGAGAAGAAAGAGAAGGAAAGTGGAGAAGAAGATCAAGGAGTGGAGCAACTTCTTCCTCTTCCTCTTTGGAGCAAAGAAAGGAAGGCTTTGAGGTAAGCTTTCATCCTTCTCATGTAGAAACCCTAGAAATGGTTTTGTTTGAATCTCTTTTATGTTTGAAGCTTTCTTTTGCTTCTTTTTGAGATCAAAACCATATATTGTTGAGTGAGGTGAAGCTTGAAGGTGAGCTTCAACCACTTCTCATGGTGAAACCCTAAGTAGGGTTTTGATAAACCTAGAGTTGGTTTGAATGAATTTCTTAGAGTATAATGAAGCTTCTTTTGCGTCCTAATGAGATCAAACCCTAGGTTTGATATATGGATTGGAGCTAGGGCACCAAATTTGGGGCTTTTGCCCTAGGATTTTTCCGAAGCAAATTGACCTCTTAAAAACCTAATTGGGGGTGTCCCCAACGCAGTGGGAAACTCCTTTTCGCGAAACGAAAATGTTAAAGTATAGTTCATGTGTAAAGGGCCTAATTTGGCTCTAATTTGGGGTTGTAGGTCGCGAAGCGGTGGTTAGTCGAGTGTAGAAAGTATCGGAATCGCCTTCCTATACCTATAAGAGGTGGGTGGTGCTTTCCAAACTCCTTGAACTTTTTTCTATGCCTAATGTGTCATTCTATTGAACATATGTTATATACATTGTTGCATGCATTTAGGGTAAAGTAAAGAAAAGAATGTGATGTAGCATGATTGTGAGTATAACTTGCTTAACGAATGGTTGAGAACCTTATTAATGTGAAACCCTATGTGTACGCATGAGAGAAAATGTGAGTACCCAAGTGAGGTAAAAGAACAGAGTGACACAATGAGACATAGATCGAGTGGCATTCGATAATGTAAAGTAAAGAACACTAGAGTTAGTGTAAGGCAAAGTGTCACGCCCCGGGGTCCCTTTAGGTTAAAAACACAGCGGAAATTTTTTTTTTTTTTTTTTTTTGCAAACCTGACCCCAGGGTATGCCAGATCCGCCNATACGCACCAGAAGCCAACTCTACTCCGTGGCTTCTCCGGAAAACCGGAGTTACTATTCACTTAACTGAAAACTAAAAATCGCGTATCTTCTCCATTTTAGCTCAGTTTCTCCTGAAACTTGACGAGTGCTTATGTAATTAAATTACACACATAAACATCATCAACAGAGAGTTTAGTTGCACTGTCAAAAATCTCAGTCCTTACACAAAGAATCAATGTGATGCAAAGAAAATGTTAATGACTAGAGTTAATGCAAAGTGCGGCAAAAAGAACAAAGAGGAGAGATGATGCAAAGTGGGGCTAAAGAACAAAGAATGCTGGAGATAGCGACATGTAAAGTGATGTAAAGAATAATGATTGCTAGAGTTAGCAACATAAAGTGATGTAAAGAACACTAGAGCTAGTGTAATGTCATGATTGAACTTATAATCCTTAGAGTTAAGGATTCGATCATACTTGCTATGAGTTCCACGCTTGAGGGCGGTCGCACCCCCTCAGGCGATGCGCTCCGGAATTTTCGCATCACGGGTTGGAGTAAACCCGAGGACGGTCCTAGCGGGTGAGTTCCTGCGATGATGGACTTAATGTGAAGCAAGTTTAATGTGGCGAAAACCCCGGGTTAGCCGTGAGATTAAAGAATAAAGAGCAAAGAATAAAGAACAAAGAGCAAAGAATAAAGAATAAAGAGCAAAGTGTAAAGAATAAAGAATAAAGAACAAAGAACTTGCATAATCTGCATATTTATGTTGGGCATATTTCCTGCTTTATTGTTCAGGCATCTTAGCATCATGTTATAGATCGGTTACTATTTTAGCTTATCCTTTCTATTATGCCTGAGTTAGTCCTAGTGGGAGAAAGTCAGTGAGATTGGGGCCGAACCCACTGGGAACTTCGTTGTAGTTCTCACCCCACTATTTCCACAGAGCCGGGACCGAGTGAGCCGGCGAGTGATCGAGGTAAAGGTATCGCGCCTTAGACAGAGGCCACCCGAGTGGAGTTGGTTTACATTTTGTTAGAAGCTACCCCTATGTTCATCTTTTGTACTTGATGACTAGTAATGTAAAGAGAGAGGAATGTAATGTTTATGTTGAAAGTGAATGTGATGTAAAGAAAGAAATGATGGAAAAATGTGTAATGTAATGAAATGCAAAAATTATGTGAGAATCATAAAGGTATATTGATTGCAAGAATGGATGCTAGTATGTGATCAAAATCGAATCATTTTACTTGTGTAGTTTAATGTTTAGTTTCCTATCTCTTTCACCCATGGCTATTGCTTACCCTCGTGTAAGCGGTAATTGTATGTTTCCGCTAGTGCACTTCTTATTTGAAAATGTACATGTGATGAGTCTTGGGCGAACAGGGGAAACTCTGTCCGTTCGGCGTCTGTTCGACGTGCTCGAACCGGCCCAAATTGGTAACGGTCTCGGGGCGTGATAGTACCGATACGCAGGGCTGTAAACTCAAACCCGAGAACAGACTTTCTCTGCATCTCTATCAGGTACCAGCACCAGGTCCCAGTACCGGTACACAATGCCCAGATTGCAGTTTTTCCCAAGTTTGAGTTCGTTTTCACGCTGGATAATGCTAAAACCTCTCAAACACTATTCGGGGTCCCTTTCAATAACCCGAAAGCATTCGGGACCGGATACAGAGCATGTCCCCAGGCTCACGTTACCACACATTTATCTGTTTGATCAAGGTTGGTACGACACTCCGGGGAGCCGATAAGTTACAGAAGAAAATACCAACATACCCTTGACCATAAGTCTCTTACCGGGTAAGGAGAACCACAAACCCGTAATCATGAATCACTGCTGGGTGAGGAGTACCACATACCCGCGGTCACGATTCATTCACGGACGAGGAGAACCACATACCCATAATCGTGAATCACTATTGAGCAAGGAGAACCACATACCCGCAGTCATGAATCACTTGCCGGGCGAGGAAAACCACATACCCGCAAATGTAAGTCTGGGGATTTCAGAATCCACTTTTCAAATCTCAAGAGTCCATACATTTATACCCAACGTAGACAACCTTTCTAGGTTCATGTTCTTATGTCCAAGTGTTCATCCTACTACTAAGTTTCGTAAACTAGGTTCAACAACACTAGATCCTATGTCTTTCCCACCTAGGTTCACCCGACTCTAAATTTAATAACATTCCAATCCAAATGGTCTTTATACCACTATGTTTCCCACCTATATTCAATGACACACTAGATTCAATACTCAATCATGTTCTTTCTTATCCTAGTTGACCACACCTAGGATTCATGACTTTCATGACATTTAGTCTTATTGAGTTCACTAATATTCCTAGTGAAATTCAACCTATTCCATCCATTCATGTCTAGGCATACATATTCACCTATATTTCACATGCCTAATGTCATCATTCAATGGCAGATAAATTATTCTAATAACATATGATCCACATCATATATATTTGTCAATTACAAGTTGCTCCCTATTCCGCCTAAGCCTCACCTTCACGCACAATTGCACGGCAAGCCCCTCCACAAAGAGTTTCATGCAAAATTGTACGTGGAACATCGCATAATTACAAAGAAACCCCCGTTCAGATTATTCCTTCTCAAAATTTCATCTTGGCGCTATTTTACACAGATAAACCAAAATTTTGTGAAATTTGTCACAAGATCCCCTCTGATTCTACTTTCATGTAGATCCTTTCTCTCACCAAAATTGTAAAATTTCACACATAAAATGATAACTTTTTTACAAAGTGTTCCATTTTCACACTTTGCAAAATTGCAATCTAGCCCCCCAATAGTCCTACATCGGATAACTGGGCTTAAGCATTTTGGGCCGGTGGTTTGGGCCGAACGAGTTATAATTGCTAGCGAATCAGGTCGTTACATTACACCACAAAAATTCTCAGCCCTCACAATTATGAAATTGGTTTCTAAAATGTTTCAAGTTTAAACAATATTTCACTGTATGGATTGTTGATTTAGAATTTCTGTAATCAAAAATTACTTCTGAATGTAAAGACAATCGTACAAATANTTCCGATAGCATAGTAGCCTCACTCTCTCTCTCTCTCTCTCTCTCTCTCTCTCTCTCTCTCTCTCTATATATATATATATATATATATATATATTGCATGTTGCAACACCCCCTCCCAACTTTGATAGATATGCTATAACAAAATATTGTATGAAGTAATTGGATGATCGATCAATTCCAACAACTCAAACATTTCAAAGGATCAAATATTGTTTGGCGTTTGCAACATGCAATATATATATATATATATATATATATATATATATATATATATATATATATATAAAGCTTATAAATTAATTTGATAAACACAGCATATTCATAACATAAAATTAACTGCAATCTTCCATTGAAAACTCTACGCCCACATGATAACAATATGATCAATCGCAGTGCCAAATGTATAAGTTTTCCTTCAATATGCCGCACCTTGACGGAAGCATTGTTGAACTTCAAGAGCTAATTCTTCTACACTGAGTTGGCATTCAAATCCAATCTATAAAAAAATAAATTAAAAACAAATTGAGGAGATTAGATTTTTAATTAATCTCAGTTTGGATAGTGTCAACTTAAAAGTAAATCATAGTTTATATAATTTTTATCTTATACCGAAATATGCCAGCTTTGAAGGCCTTGAACCGAAGGCTATTTACACTTTTGTTTTGAAATTCACCTAATTTAGTTTTATGTTCAACTAATGTGTTTCGCAGAATTATCTAATTTTCTGATCTTGTTGGATACACATACATATATATAATAACTTGCTTTTTCATATAATGATTTGAACAATTGCTAGCTACAACTGTAAGTTTGATGGTCTTCAGTTTATTTTGGTGTAATTCTTAAATATCCTTAACTTTTCCTTAATGATATACACGTATGGCCCATTTCTCAGCTGTTCCAGTACGTGCTTCCTGCCTTTAATATTATTTTTTGGTGTCTTTGAAAAGGAAAAAGGAATAATTTGCCTCAGAATAGTATCAATTGTTCTAGATACTATAAAGTAACTTGGGAAAAGTTTAATGCTTGATAATGACGCGAGAAAACCTATTATCTGTTCCAGTATATATACGGTTGTTGTCAAGCAAAAAGGTAAGAATTATTTCTTAATTAGGGTGTTCAATTACTATATGCATGCATATGTGCTTCATTAGCCTAATGCCTCCTGAGCATGTTTTCCGTAAACAAATTAAAAGGTGCATGTCTAAATTTCCAATACAGGTAATTAATGTTGTGGACCAATGCAGAAGACTCAAACGTATGACCGCCTAATCTCTCTCTCTAATCTCTATCTATATATTTTTTAATGTACATAATAATCACATCTGGTTGGTTAGAAATTCTTATATAGGTTTTCCTCTAATATATTTGATGATAAAATTTCATAAATATATAGACTCAAGACTTAATGTATCTCTCTTTGTTTATATATCTATGGAGAAATTTGATTTTTTTTCCTTATTATTACACCAATTAATTAAAGGATGGTCGGGGATCCTCAAAGTGATAGATGTCGGTCGTCCGCAACCTTCCCGGCCCTCTTCTCCAGTATCTTAATTCATTGATCTCTTATATCTTTTATTAAATTACTAGCCACCAGCCCACGCCATGTCACGGAAACTTATACGTACCGCAATGTTATGAGATCCCATATAAAATTATACTATAATATAATAGTTAATTTTATCGTCATTGTTAATTATCAACTATTAGACTCCGTATGGTTGCACATATTTACAACTGCACTACAATTGCAAATACATGAAATCTCAATTCCTATTTTTGGTTTAGTGTAGTTGAATCCAACTTTTGTAGTTGCAACCGCATAAGAAGGTACAAATATTGTTGTTGGAACTATCTAAATTGGCTATATATAGTTCCAACTGCAGCAGTTGGTAATGAATACGATCACCCACAAATTAACAGATAAATAAATAGCTAAATAAATAATTAATTTATATATATATATATAAAAATATAAATTCATACTAATAAAAATTTTTAGGCAATACAAGCTTTGTGAAAATTAAAAATATTTTAAAATTAGTTTTATTTAAAATATAAAAAATGATTTTTTTTCCTAAATTTTATAGAATGTGCTTGTGTATGTTAACTTAATAAGTTTTGATTAATTATAATTTTTAAATTTGATAATAAATGATAGAATTGTTTAAATTTTTAAAGTTTGATTTCCATATTAAAATTAAATATATTGAAAATTTTAAATGAGTCGATTGATAAATTGAAGGATTATTGAAAAATATAAAAACATTACATATATGCACTTATTTATTTATAGATAGTAAGTTTAAAGTATGTTACATGTAACTTGTACTATAAGTTCGTTTTTAATTTTAGATAGTTTCAAATCAATGATCCAGTACCATATAAAGTAAGGAATATGGATATTTAATAATTTTAGAAATAATATTTTATATTTTTTTTGACAAAGTTTATTTATATCAACAAGATTTCAAAAATGGTAAATTTTCAATGACTTACTTTGCATTTTGGAGTTTTACGGTGTAGAAAAATCTAATTCTTTAGATTATTGATAGAAAATATTTAGAACTATCTAGATTAAGGTTAACATTTTGATCTGAATTTAAAAGTCCTATACTCAAATTTAAAAATTATTCAATTTCACATCCATATTGATATAATTTATTTACTGAAGTAAAGATATCTAAAAACACTAAAATTTTATTCAAAAACTTCATATATTGCCTATAATCATATTTAAATATGAATCGTTAATTGAACAGGTAAGATTGAAGAAAGATTTACAATTCCGAAGCTCGTACTATAGATGTATAGTAGCTATATATTGTATTATATATATATATATACATATATGTGTATATTATGTAACACATATTTATAATATGTATAAATGTATATACATATATATTTGTATTTCATACAAGTATATAGAGTAGAGTTGGCTAAAATACTCTCAAAAACAATCCATGAAGGCTGGTGCATTTTGAGTTTTTATCCAATGTGGATGGGAATGTGAGTGAGATGGTGTGGTAGTAGTTAGATATAGTGTTTGATCCAAGTGCTCTTAGTAATCAAGAGTAGATCTAAAAGGCTAAAACTTCATCACGTAAAGGGGTGATACTTCTAAGAAGTATTCAGCTCAATTCTATATATATCATATAATATATATAATATATATATATATATATAAATATATATATATATATATATATATATAGGTCCGGGCTACTATACTATTTGGTACGATCGCCCGTACTCAAAATGTTTTCGATGATAGAGTTCCAAATCGAGCATATCATACGTTAACATTTATTTACAGCATTTTAAATTTTTAGACAATCAAATTTAATAATTTTTCGAACATCATTACGCTTCATACGATCAAAGGTCAAATTGAAACATTTTTTAGCTGGCTGATGGATACTGCTAGTTTAACGTGTAAAAGAATCGAAAGTTTTTGAATTTTCTGAATAAAAATTTATATTCACTACCTAGATAAAGAATAATAACTCCGATCTTGAATTGAAATCGATCATCCTTTCTTTAGGACGTCGTTTCGAATTTTGACCGTTCATGTTAGTGCTACACTTGATGGACCTTTACTATGATTTCGAAAATTACGAAATTTATTTTTCTAGAAATTTTGAATCTTCATATATACTATTATTTATATATATAA